>NC_057797.1:140874422-140878575 GCF_018294505.1 Triticum aestivum
GGAAAGGTGGAAAAGATCCTGGGGATCGTCCAGCGCATGTGTGGTGTTGCTCTTATCCGCGCTAGGGCTACAGGGTTCGTCGCGGTGGAGCACATCGTGCGGTGCATCGGCCATGGCATGGACACGCACCCCCGTGGTGAACAGGAGGAACGAGATATGGGGGCGGCAGGCTGGGCCGTGCAGTTGGCCAAGGCCCAGGGAAGCAGGGGTGGGGGCTTTCTTTTGTTTTCCCTTTTTTTGCTATTTCTTTCTGTTTGCAAATTGTTTGGCTGCCAAACATTTGTGAAAAATGTCCAAAGAGGCCAAATAATTATGATGCAATATACTGCACTGCTACAAAAAGTTTGGGAGGAGTTTGAATTGATTTGGATTTTTCACAAATGGAAAAGCATTTAAAAATGCTGATTTGGAACTGCTTTAATTCCTAGGGGAAATTATCTAACTCAAATGATGTTGAATCACTCATGAAATTTAGTTAGTGAATATTTGCAACCCAGTGAACATTTTTGTTTTACTGTTTGGAGAATTAATTTATTTGACTTTATTTTAAAATTGAATTTGAAATGGTTTTGGATCGAAGTGAGATTAGCAACGGTAACGGTGATGACTTGACATCATTAGTAGGGGATTACTGTAGCTTGATTATTCGGGCGTTACAGCTACCCGTCCTCTTACTGTCACCACCCTTGGCCAATTGGCCCGATGCTTTTTTAAACCTCGCTGACAGTGGGAAAGGCTCCCACTAACTTTAAATTAAGAACTCAAGCAAAAAAGGAAGGGTTACAAATACATGTATTTACATAGAGAAGGGGGAGGGAGTTCTCCAAAACTAACAATAAAAAAGTGAACAGAGGCCTACAAGCTTTGAACAAAATCAAAGATGAAAGGCTCTAGAGTTTGGTTAGCCCTATGAGTTAGCAAGGGAAAAACTCTCTTGAACCTAGACATCTAAGAGCCCTGAGTTGGGGGCTATCCCCCTGAACAACTTTTTGTTGCGCTCCTTCCATATCCCCCACGCCGCTACTGTAAAGACCTCCACAAACATAGGTTTGTTCCAACCAACCTTCACAGCATGGATTAATCTCAACCTACACTCTGTGGCCGGCCACTCGATGCCCAGGGTTCTCCAACATTCCACACTAAAAGGACAATTGAATAAAAGGTGTGATAGTGTCTCTTCTAGGGGGGTGTTGACAGAGCAAACAACTGTAATCATCATTATCGGTTATGTACTGCCTTCGTTTCAACATATTTTTGGTATTGAGCCTAACAGTCAGCAATAACCAAAGGAATAATTTGCTTTGTGAGGTGCATTTCGATTTCCAAATCCAAACGAAGGCCTCATCTACCTGCATTTCACTGAAGTAGTGAGCATAAAATTTACTTGCCTTAAACTCCTTCCCACCCCAGACACGGCACCAAGTGTCGTTGACTTCAGATGAGAGATCAAAATGGGCAGTGACTCTCTGTAAGTCCATCATTTACTCCCTGGCCTCCACGGACAGCGGCGGGTGGAACACTTTGTCCAAGTGCACTCGACAACAACAGGTTTCTGACGTAGATATACTCGTTAAGTGCAAAGGAGAATGCTCTAGGGTGTGAGGCACATAGGATTTCAATATTCCAAAAGTCCGTCCAGAACAGCATCGAATCACCAATAGTCACCTTAACGGCAGTCACTCCCCTGTGGATATCAGCTAAACTCATTAAGTCCTTCCACCAAAATGGCCCACATGGGTCAGACGCATGCGGAATTTTGTCAGTATAATACATGTGCCATATCAGTTGTACCCAAGGAACATTGATGGCCCACTCGCCCGACATTGCGATCCCTGGTGGGATGTATGGCCCTCTCCAGCCACCCAGCACGCGCCGCACTAGGGCATGTGCTCACGCGGGAGCCAACCATCCCGGCATGGGGTGGGCGACGCTGACAGGCTAGTCCAGCTGTCTCGTCATGGGGACAGTGCGAGAGGCCTCGCACACGAGCGCGTCGAAAACCACCACAGAAAGGTTGCCTCGGCAGAGACCTTGGTCCACCCGTCATGGACCCCCCCCCCCCAAGGCAAACAACTTGGTTGCGTGACGTTTGAGCAGATCAGACGGCGCGTAAAGCCCGCATGAGGTAGCGGAACTATGAGCATGCGAAACGGATGGCGCAAAGGCCCTACTCGCCCACGGAGGCTACCAGGAGATGGTGCGAGGCTAGAGACGCCGACACACGGGTCTGGCCTCCCCATATCGCTGGGGACAGCACATGCTGGCGACCGAAACCGGGTCGCTCGGGTGCGTGCCGTACGGGCATATCAGATAGTGAAGAGAGCCCCCCGAGAGGCTTCCATGCTGCACTAATGAACTCCATGGAGAGCACTCTCGCCCGCAAAGCCCCAAGAAGGCGGGTACTCCAACATCCTTTATAAAAGTATAATATTTTTCGCAAGGAACTTATTCTATGTGTATAGTGTTTAGTTTATAGGATCTAGATTTCATGTGATGTATGAAATGTTGCTGAACATGAATTTGATAGGTAGGATTATTCTTTAAGCCTTTCTTGGAACTTCTAACAAACATTCATGCATGGAGTTGTATTAGCATATACTAAATAAAATAGCATATTAGATGGCTTTACAGGTGGGTCGGTGCCTGGGCGGTGGTTGAGTGGGTGTGACATGATGTATCAGATGATATTGTCGACCTTAGCTACATTAGCACCAAGCTGGAATAGCTCAGATGGCTAGAGCGTGTGGCTGTTAACCACAAGGTCGGAGGTTCAAGCCCTCCTTCTAGCGATTATTTTCATTTTTCCTCCTTTTTCTACTTATTATACTTTCCATCTGTACCATTTCTGCTCCCTCTCCTTCTGGCGATTATTTCTATTTCATTTTTGCCTGGGTGCTATTTCCTCCTTTTTCTACTTATTATACTTTCCATCTGTAGCATTTCTGGTCACTTTTTTAAAAATTAATTCTAATTCGAAACTACACATGTTACATGGCCTCGGAGGTTTTATTCTTCTTTAAAAATGATGGCCTCTCCTTTTGACCGAACAAACTGACCACGTGGTTTCAACCAGATCTCATCCCTCTGCTGTGCGCGGCTGAGGCTGTAAAATGTGTTCGAAAGTAACATGGGAGTATCGTGATGTACCGTCGACAAAAAAACATGGGAGTGCCCTAATTTACGTGTATGCATATGGCAATCCATGCATATACATGATCTTTGGGTTTGGGAAAGGGCAGGCAGCGGGCACCTATCATGCATATGGGCATATGCACTCTAGACTTTCTTATATCTACGCATAACCTGGAAAGGGCAGGCAGCAGGTATCTAACCCAGGTTCTGTACAGTCCAAGTGCAGGTACGTGTGAGTTTTCTGCTTCAGAGACCCCAAGCAACAGCCACAACATAACACTGGAAAAACAACTGCAGGGGCAACTCAGTCCCAAGTTGGGTTCTGTGCTACTCAAACTAGTTCATGCATTTAATATTCTGAGTAGTCGTCAAACCAGCGCAAACTCCAAACGATCCTACTGATGAACATAGTCAGATCCAATGGTGGCACAAAATGAGGCCTCTACGGCTCCCCTGGTTCCGAATCAAACTACATTTTTACATGCCTACTAAGCACAATCCCTTCATTCCTTCCTTCCCACTGGCTGTACAGAACACACGGCGAAGCAGCCTCCACAAGTTCACAGGCTTCTTGCGGCAGCAGCGGAGATGTAGTTGGCAGCCTCGTGGGTGTCCAGCTGCTTCCCTTCCACGAGTCCCTTGATCAGAGTGGCTGAGTAGGTCTCAGATGGAGGAGCTAATGGCAGCTCACCGGATTTGTGCTGCGCAACAGCTGTTGAGGGGCATCTGCAGGGAAACAAACAGTTTCACACTCCATGAAAGACAATTTCATTGGGAGCTTCCCTTCAAGTAGTGCATCGAATAGTATCTAAAAGAAATTGCTAAGTGGAGACCGGAACTTACGTCATAGTTAAGATTGGAAGGCCGTCCTCCTCTCCAAGGTGAAGTACATTGGAGTACCAGCTATCCTGCAGCAAATTTGTATATCAAACATGAACAATATTCCAGAATTTAATAAGTTGCAGAAATAATTGACTGAAACAAAAACATCAGTAGTGTCAGATTTATTTACAAAATTATT
>NC_057797.1:140878888-140882517 GCF_018294505.1 Triticum aestivum
ATCTCGGCGCCGAACTAAGTGGCGCCGAGGTGTACAGGTTCGTCGTCATGTGGTGTGGCGCCAAGCAAATCTGTCTCTAGGGTTTCTGTTGGGCTCACCAGTGGTCGGTGCCGAACATGTAACATCTCAGCGCCACTTAGTTTGGCGCTGAGGTGTACATATTCGGCGCCATGTTGTGCGGCGCCGACCCCAGGGGCCAGATTCCGAAATAGTTTTGCCTGGAGGCCAGATGTGCCTGAAGCCCCTCAAACGGGCCAGATTTGTCAAAAAATACTCGACTAGACATCAGGTCCCAGGTAAGGTAATACAGGCACTTGTAAATTCTAAGTTCAGATGAACCTTTACAGACCAAAGAGGCTGGACATGGCATTTCCTTACAAAAGGATACCTTTTTAACAGCAGGCATTAGCCTTCATCTAGTAAGGCCTTGTAAAATGGGAGATGCTTAGAGACGTGCTTGCAAAAATAAACCAAGTTTTTCTGAAGCACCGGTGCCTATTTCTACAGGAGAGATGCTTAGTTAAGCGTCTACCCTGTACAAATAAGCACCGGTGCTTAAGGAAAGCCTGATTTATTTCTCTAAGCATCTCTCCTAAGCACCTCCCATTGTACAAAGCCTAAGAGTGAGATTCTGCCAGTGATGGCCATGAAAGAGGTTGGTTGTGTCCTTTATCAAAGTGCTGCCGGAAGAGCAGTCACCCTTAAGAGCATTTTTTATCAATGATGTGATATTAACTATTCTCATTTATAGGCATATGGAAAACTATATGCGAAGGATAAGTGTACGCTTGATATGGAAAGCAGCAAATCAAACCTTGATAGGTTCGAGATGAAGAGCTTTGTTTGAAGAGACAGACTCTATTTCGGACAAGCCAATCAAAGGAGAGCTGGGAGACTCAAGTTTTCCATCTTCGCTGTTATCCTTCACTAACCTGTTCTCTTGAAACAATACATCATTGAACTGCTCAAGCCTGTAAAAAAGGGAATTTTATGATGATATCAGAGCGCTAACAAAAGATCAGGTTCCACCCAGCCCTGAATCAAGGATCAATACAATGTAGATGTGGTTAGAGTATACGTACGTTATTTTGTACATGCAGACATATGACTCATCATTGTAGTTTATCTCAGGGTTGAGGAAAGCAACACCACCGGTACCCCAGCAAGGGGTAGAAGATCTCCCAAAAAACAATCTATGAGGCACAGTCTTCCACATGGTACCTCTTGGTGGGCTTGTGTCATGTGAACCAAAGCATGATATACTCATACCATCAACCTGTCAGAGATCAAGATGAATAGCAATCTTTCACGCAAACAATCTTTCACGAACGGGAATATTGTATTAGTAATTCTAAAGATTATAATAAGAAGGCACTTATGCATTTTACATTTGCAGAAAGCACTAAAAATGCTTCCTGAAGGTCAACATACCCCTGGAAAGAGTTCCTTCGGTATAGTCCTTTTTAGAAAACTTTATAAATGCCATGTGGGTCAATAGTGAGGATTAGAACAAGACACTACGTCATAAAGGGTAATGTAGCCTATTTCACGTGGTTGGATATTCAGCATGGCCCAACACACACAGCCCACCTCCAGGCCCAACCCCATCTCATCCCATCTGCATCAGGGGAGACTTGTATGAGATCTCACATTAGGTGAGATCGTGAGATCAACCACAAAAATTCACATTTAGACATTTCGAAAAAAACCTGAAATTATTTGACAACATCCATGTAGGGTATATGTCTACAACTCCGGAAAAAATCAGCTCAAAACTCGATGTACATTTGTAGATTCAAAAAAGACAAATTCGAATGTGAATAGTGGCAGCTTTGGGTGAATAGTACTTTGACACTATTCATGTCCAATTTTGACTCTTTTGTTTCTATTAATGTAGGTCGAATTAGGAGCTGAAATTTTTTGAGGTTGAACATCAACCATTGATGTGTGTCTATAATTTTTTTGAGAATGTTTGATCATGTAGATTTGTTTCAAAAAAATCAATCTCATTGATCTCACCTAATGTGAGATCTCACACAAGTCTCCCCCCATCTGCATCTCCTTCCACCACAGCTTGCTCCCCGCAAAATCTCCCTCGTACGCTAGAGGACAGAGTGAAGATAAAGGAGCTGCAGCCAGTTCAATCTCTTCCGACGTTACTACAGCCAATGGTCGTGAAGCTTTCCATTCATAGACACCTATCCTCAGGTCAACGACTGTGATTCACACATTGCTAGACCAAACCAACTAAGAGGAGCAGTGACGAAGGGATGAAGAGCCATGGGGTAGAGAAGGTTTGTTCGATCGTTGCGGAGCAAGCGTGAGCTGCCATCGTTCTGGGCAGCAACAACTTCCCCAATTGAATTGATACATTGACCCATAGCAGACTAATGTATGCAGTCGAGAAATATGTTGTCCCAATTTGTGCGAGAGGTACAAAAGTACCCTCTGTGAGTGATTTGAGTTCCGTAAACTATTTTTCTGAAGGCGTGTACCAAATGAAATCTCCCCGAGAAATCAACGATGTGATGAATGCAGCGACAGGCTACAAAACTCCAATACAGGAACCTAATGTTCCTTGCAAGATATAAAAAGACAACGTGTTTTCAACTTTACCTTCCCCCCTTCAATGTAGCACAAGAACCTTGGTTTCCACATGTTTGAACCAAAGCTGGCATACCAAACATAAACTTTTGACAATGCTGATCTCCAAGTAAATAGTAGATCATATATTCTTGTAGCCGCCACAACAGGTCCGTCGTCTTGGGCTTGAACTGAATCACTTGAGGTGTTCTTCGTCGCAAGGTTATCTTCGTCAAGTTTCAACATTGTGATGTGTTCACTTAAAACATCATCAACAACTTGAGTAACATTGACAGATGAAGTAGCATCAGGAAGCTCACTAACATCTTCAACATCAGACTCAGAACCAGAGGATGCGTATGGCTGTTCATTCCCCAAAGGGGAAAACAAGAAAGAGGAATTATTCAAGGGCTCCGCCATTGGGTTAATACTCTCTACTATTCGTCCCAGCTATGCAGTAAGCCTCCAAGCATCAAGAGACATAAATGGTAAACCAAACTATTGACACGAGATAATTAAAGATGCACAGTTTAGATATAGTTGAGCTGTATAACTCTGTATGTGCTTTTGCAAGAGTTAAGACTTGATAGGCACCTTGGAACATATACATGAAGCATTTATCACAACGAGAAAAAAAAAGGTTCATCAAGTATGGGTGGCCTGCGGATAATATGGAAATAGCCTATCAACTGAGCATCATTCCACATAACTCATGAACATGCATTCATCTAAGGAATTGGGCTACATTTGGTACTTCATTTAATACCTGGAACAAAAAAAAATATCCATTAAGAATGTGGTTTGAAAACGGCAACTATTTATATGGCATGTCTGTAGAAAGCAAGAGAAGAGGGTGTCAAGTTTCCCAGCAAATAGATCTGGAACAAGGCGATCCACATCTTGTACAGAATAGCACAAATGCACAATCCATTAGTCAGAGGTTAACCAAGCAAGCCCCAACTCAAGTCACCAAGAAAAAAATCAGAAAGATGAAATTTACCTCGATATACGATGGTGCACTCCTCAAAGGTACATTATCCGGAAGC
>NC_057797.1:140882801-140886730 GCF_018294505.1 Triticum aestivum
TTACAGATATTTATAGCAAGGCTAGAATTGCAAAGAAACAGTACATTGCAGATCATTACCATTTGTATGACTCTCCATGTAGATTCAAATGGTTGCATCCGTGGAGAGTTATATGTGAAGTTATCTCCCAACAAAACTTTTGTGCAAGCACAAACTGAGTTTGCTATGGACTTGAGGTTATAACCTCCTTCAAGAGCCATCACAATCCTTCCTTTTGCAAAACCTAACAGCTGCGGGTAATAAGCAGACAGTCACAAGCATAAGCACCAATCAGCTGAGCAGAAAGTACAAGAAAAAAAAAGATAGTAATAAATTGATGAGATCAATTGGAAAATTTCTAACAGGTAACAGCAAAGCATGACAACAAAAAGGAATGACTGGCAAAAAGATACACATTATTCTGGCATATCTAAACTCCAAGGTCAAGCATGATCAATATTTTTTAAGGCCAGGAGAGTGCATGGTTCACTGAGTCATGATCAATGTTTTTTAAGGCCAGGAGAGTGCATGGTTCAGTGAGTTAAGTAAAAGGTCATTTTTCTGCAAGCCTGCAAATGCGTACCTTTGTTAGTAGCAGTGCATATCCATCTGGAGTGATGCAGCAACCACCAAGAGGATCACCCATTGCTACCAAAAAAAGGGAGAAGATATTCAAAACCAGTGAGTAACAATAACATGCATGATTACTACATGACATGCACAGAAGATCCGATTCCATTGGCATGTAATAGCAATACAATACAACGAAGTTCCAGCGATTGTCAAAATATCATCGGTGAAGATCTCAATGGTTATGCAAGAAAGAAATCAGGTATATGAGATGTACTACTCGAAGCAGTGCACTTCTAGCCCACAGAATAAACTACAATGTCAGTATATATCAACAGTCAGGCTTCATAAGTAAGAAGTGCCTAGATTTGGTTAGACGTGTTTAACTTTTACGGATAAGATAGTTTCTAAGAATTTTTCAGCTGCCTACCTGCGTCAAACCCAGCAGACAGTAATATTATATCAGGATCAAATGCTTCTGCAATAGGAAGCAGTACATGGTCCCATGCAGCAACATAATCTGCATCACTACATTTACCATGCTCCCAGGGCACATTAATGTTGTACCCTTCACCAGCTCCTTCCCCAATGAAACAGTGAGATGCATCCCCTTCACAAGGGTAGAAGCTTCCGTAATCAAATCTACAAAGCAAACATTGGAATAATAGTTTACACACTATTGAAGGATCAACAGAATACCACATGACACAGGCCATAAAAGTTTGGCTTCTATAATAATGCAATGGAACAGCTGTGTAAGTTTGAGATTTCACAATATCAGAATTGGTTGGATAGTTCTAGGAGAGGCCTTTACCGCACATGGCAAGTTACACAATCCGTAGATTCATTGTAAGCTAAGACGTGTACAGTTGTAAACTTAAACAGTAAGCAGTTAGAAACAGCAGGTTTCTTCAGGCATCTAATATATTGTTAGAAGAAGCTTCAGCGTTGCTGGGAGACTGGACATTCTCACATTTGTCAGAGGAAAAAGATAGATCTCAACATTGTGTATTTTGGTTGCTCCAGATTATGATGGTGCAAATTAATCAAATATAATAGAGCAAGAGTTGTATAACAAGTACTACTCGGTTTTCAATCATAAGAACTGAAGTTACATTACAAGCAACTCTTTCTAATATAAACATGAAATGTAGTATATAGCCCTGCAGTTGCATGGGAAACTTAGCTAGCAATAGTAAGTAAATGCAATTAATCAATTACTATCATATATAAGCAGAATCAAGGGTGTGCAGTTGACAATTCAAATGACTGATTAAGTAACCATACAATGTTGATTGGAACACATAATTCAGGTCGATCCAATATTAGTAGTGTGGACCTAGAAAGTATAAAATGACCATGATGAAACAGAAAAAGGAATAAACCTACAGCATAGAGTTATCAGTTATAGATTCTTCCACTGACAACAGATTAATACTTAATAGGTCCCTTGGCACATTACTCGCAGACTGGGCTCAAACATTTACATTGTGTTATACAGCCCAACTGAATCAACATGCAATGCATAATGTAGCAATAGATATTGTATAACTTCTTCAGATTCTAAAGAGTGTATTGCATGAGATTATCAGGGTGGATTGGTGGTACGAGGAGACTTCATCCCAATCGTTGCAGGTACAATATCAAACAGTACTGCAGTCAGATCAGCTCACTCATATGAAAATTGGGTCTGTAATGCCATGTAAGTAAGAAATGGAGTTTCCAGATTTCTATCAACTGCAAGGATGCACTGTAAGAAACATGCTCAGCAAACTACATCTATTCAAAGAGCAGTAAACCTTGAAACTATAAGCAACAAATCTGTCATGGCTTCACGAATATCATATCGTGAAGGTTATATGGCTAGTCTAAAGTCTAATCTTAGACTTTTCTTTCTCTCTAATGCATATAAATGCGGTGGTTTGGTTTGTGGGGAAAAATGTCTGGAGTCTAAACAAAGCATGCAAAGCAATGCCAAGGTGATGTGTCATACCTGTGCACTGAAAAGAACAATACACGAGGGTCACTATAAAACATCTTCTGTGTGCCATTTCCATGATGAACATCCCAATCGACGATTAATATCTTGTTGATACCTAGGTCAGGCTGTAACAGAACAGAGAAGGTCAGAAAATAATCCATCTTCTTAGTAGATCACATCATAACAAACTGTGATAATTGTTCCTACATAGAAACATAGTTTAACAAGGCGCCAAGGCTCTAGGCGATAGCAAAATGCCAAGCGCTCAATATGTGCATAACTGCGCTTAAGCGTGCGCTTTGGTCAAAAAAGCGCAAGGCGGTGGCAAAACGCACAATCAGCGCCTAGTGCTTTTTTTACTTTGCGTAGAAAATGATGAACAAAAGTAGCACAAGTTGATCTTAACTAGAAAAATCAACAGGGAAGTTTCAAATACGTACCCTCTCATTTAAGAGATAATTTGCTGCAATAGCCACGTTGTTGAAGAGACAAAATCCCATTGGCTCATTATGTTCAGCATGGTGGCCTGGAGGTCTGACTAGAGCGATAGCAGAACTCAACTCACCAGACGCAACCTTCTCAGCAACCTACTTGTCAAATGAATCGTTGTGTCAGCACTCAGGATCATTGGAACAAAAACTGTTGTACAAGACTATGGAACGTACATATGTAATTCAGGAAAAGTACACGCTAAATTACCTCGATGACAGAACCAGCTGCAAGGAAAGCAGACTCTGAGGAGCCCTCGTTGAAGTAAATGGAATTGAATTTCCTAGCAGTCTTGTTTCGACGGTAATCATACTCCTTCGAGCTGATATCCCTTATCAGTTTTATATGATTTGGGGTATGGACAGAGGCTATATATTTTTCCTTGGCCTCCTTTGCCTTCATGTCCACGCACCTGGAAGAAACTTATGTTAAACTACAGCGGCAGAACCTTTGCAAAGGCATACAGTTGTTAAGCTAATCAAAGTAATGCAAACAGTGGACAGGACAGAAGATATAATGCTAATGTTCAAACTTAACTCTAGTAGCATTCAAGTTACTACTGTACACAAGCAAGGGCTTGACTATCCATTACCCAAAATTGCACAAATACCAGGACTAAATTCCTTTCAGCAGCTACAGTGCATGCATGCTTGAACCCGTTGTATGAAAAATCTCTCTACTCTCCTCCCTTTCTCAGACCCATTAACATTCGGACCACTTCAAATGTTAATCAAAACATAAGCATACAGTTATAATCATGGATACTGATTTATTTAGTTAGTTTTTCAGGAGACCAAAAATACAGTTTCTGGTAGATCGAAATGGGCATGGCTACAGCTGTAAATCGCAACAGGAATACATTAACACAGCGGGAGCGCGCGAGGACCTCCCATCCCGGCGTTTCGACGGA
>NC_057797.1:140886960-140914460 GCF_018294505.1 Triticum aestivum
GGACGCGACGCCCTCGGCGTCGAGCTTGCGCCGGATCGCGCGCAGCCGCTCGGGGTTCTCCGGGTGCTTCTCCCCGTCAGGCGTGGCGTGCGCGCACATCCTATCGTCGTACAGCAGCCCCACCCTGGGCGCTGCGCCCACCGGCGCCGCTGCAGCAGCCGCCGCCATCCTGCGCCGGCGATCGCCTCGCGCAGGCGGCGGGGAGACCGGGGGGCAAAGGGGCGAGACGGGTCGAAAATTGGGGTGGAGCGGAGATGGGGGAGACGACTGGACTGGACTGGTCGGTAGCCCCTCAGGTTGGTGGAGCCTCTTGTCTTGTGTGCATGCCTGCGCGTGCTGGCGTTGGGCCCCACCTGGAAGTGGGAGCTCCGGGCTTTCTGAGTTTTGCCCTGGGCGAGACTTCGAATTCGCGTAGCGGCAAAAGATTGAGGGGGCCCAAGTGGACAGGTTTTATTATGGATCGCTGGTGTGGGCTGCGATAGAGCTCACGGCACCCTGGACACCCCGGGCCGCGTGTGCGGCACTGATCGAGCACGTCTTATATGGGTTGCGCATATCCACATATATTAAATCCGAAGTCTCAAATTCATACAAATCAATACACATTGATTATATGATACAAACTGTCTGAATTCAACCGTTTGAAATAAAGCGAAGCAAATCATAGTTCAACGACAATCTGGACATGTCAAAATGAAATGAATGTCCGAGCGTGATGGATACCTCAACAGCTGGCCGGATCACTCGCCGAGCGCTATCCATGTCGCCTACTCCGAGGCCATCCTTGCGTCCTGCTCCGCTTGCATCCGAGCAGCATGCTCCGCTGCCGTCGCAGCCGCCCTCGCCGCCTCGTACTCTCTATGATCATTGATCACCTTCTTCTTCTTTGCAGACCACTTCTTTGCATGCTCATCCAAGAGGGTTTCGTCCGCCAACATGATATTTGCATCCTTCGTGTCTCGTGCGAGCTGCAACCTTTCTTTCTCAAGCTCAATCTCTCCAAATGTCTTGGCCTTCTCGAGCTCCCATTTGATCGCCGCATCTTGCTTCTCCAACTCGATCTTCTCTCTCTCAATTTCCAGCTTCTTCTCCGCCCTCTACGGTTCCAATCCATCATCTTCTTTTGCGCATCCAACGTGAGCTTGTACCTCTAGTCTCCCTCGCCGAAAAAAATGCCCGTCCATATGGAGGACATTTTTGTAGCCACAACTTTACGGGAGGCCCTTGCCTTCTCCCACTTGTTTCCCATGACTTGTCGGTTATCCCTTGTCACGGTGGCTCTCTCATTCTCGACGACAATATCTTCCTCTTCATCATCCAACCCAATTGATTGGTGGGAGCTTGAGTCATCATTCCTCTTCTTGTCTGCCTTGAGATCGGCCACAAGTTGTGTTCACTTTGGCATGCCATTCAATATGATCCAACGATGGCTAAAAGCAAATGGCTTCTTCACCATTTCGTGATACAAAGTGGCCGCCATCGCAGTCTAGCAAACAACATATGTATGAGCACGGGAATGCAAAACAAACAAGCGTACGAAAATGATGACAAGATGAAGTAGCTTATGTGAGTTGCCACTCCCAACCCACTTCGAGGGTGTTTGGTCACTTGTGAGTAGTAGCTGACGTACTTGTTCACTTCCCCTCAAATGATCCCTCATTGATGTTGGAGAGATGCCACATTGCGGTCGGTGATGATAGAATGCGGCTCCACATATTCCTTTTGTTCGTGATATTCCTTCTAGATCTTCTCCCAATACGTGTTTCCCTTTTGTTCGGTGCCGCATATTGGATCTATTGTTGTGGCCAACCAAGTTTTGACCAACAAGATATCTTCATAAGTTGTGAGATCTCTTGCCTTCGTCGTCTTTCCTTCTACTTCTTCTTGCTCGATTTGGGATCGGGTGTTGTCTCAACTTCAAACGTAGTGCAAGTTGGATCCCCCAATTTGATCATGTTCGACAGAAACACCTCCTACACGATCATGGTTTGCAAGCAATCATCATGTCCAAAATGATCCAACAATCTATGCAAAACAGTGATTGGACAGGAGCAACAAGAACATATCGACTCTTGTTGTGTCATTTTGTCGAACGGGTCGTTGGCAGCCCAGGCACCACCAGTGCACGTGCTTATCCGTGCCCGAACGAGCTGCCCCGAGTGACATACATCCACGGTCGGCATCTGCGTGGGCGGAAAGCTCTCCGGAATGCCCCCACTGTCTGTCGGGTCCTCCTCTATCCAGCGTGGTCTGACGACGCAATCCACGTCTGCGGATGGATGGATGGGATGCGGGGTTCCGGGCGCAGTTGGGGGGGACAGCTGCTTGTCCATGTCCGCATCTTCCTGCGACGCTGCCACAGCCCCCCTCTTTCGCTGCTGGCATCGTTGGTTCCTCGGGCCGATGTTCTCCATCTTGCATGACGAAGCCTAGGGCGGGACGCTGACGAAGGAGGCAGACACATTCTCTATCGCAGTGGTCGAGGACCGGCTGGACGACCCAGGGCGGCGGATCGGGACCCGTGGTTAGGATGGAGAGCAAGTGTGGTGGACAGCAAGGGCTCTGATGCGGGAAAGGTAGGAGGGAGGCGGGAGGAGGAGGAAGGGTTTGGTCAGGAATGACGACCAAAACTTCCATGACTAGGTCAACCACGGCTGAGATTTCAACTTCGGTCGGATCAGTGAAACTCTTAGGTTGCGGGGGCTCTTCTGTGAAGGGATCCTCTTGAACTGATGGTGTGTGAAGATGTTCCAAAAACACATTGCTGGGAATGGGCTCTCGCTTGGAACCTATCTTTGCCAGGTCATCTGCTGTCTGGTTCTTCAGTCGGGGAATGTGGTGGAGCTCTAGACCCTCAAACTTCTTTTCAATTTTTCTTACTGCATTGCAATAACCAGTCATAGCTAGACTTCTGACATCCCATTCTTTCATCACTTGATTGACCACCAAATCTGAGTCGTCGTAGACCATTAGGCGATGGACACCGAGTGAAATGGACATTCGCCCCCCGTACAGAAGTGCTTCATATTCAGCTTCATTGTTGGAGGAATCAAAGTGAATCTGAAGGACATAACTGAGTTTGTCGCCTTGCGGAGATACCAGAACTACTCCAGCACCAGAACCATTCAGCATCTTGGATCCGTCAAAAAACATAGTCCAATGTTCGGACTGAACTTGAGTCGGTTGCTGCTGTTCAATCCACTCGACGAGGAAATCTGCTATTGCTTGGGACTTGATTGCTTTCTTTGCCTCAAACTTGATATCTAATGGAAGGAGTTCAATCACCCATTTTGCCACTCGCCAGTTGCATCTCTGTTATTCATAATTTCTGACAATGGAGCATCGCTGACGACTGTGATGGAGTGATCTGGGAAATAATGTGTCACTTTCTTCGAAGTCAAGTAAATTCCATAGACAAGCTTCTGATAATGCGGATACCTATGCTTGGACGGAGTTAAGACCTCAGAAATATAATACACTGGGCGTTGAACTTTATAGGCTTTACCTTCTTTTTCTCGCTCGGTCGTGAGTACTGTCAGTGGCTGCAATATAAAGCAGTAAAGGCTCTTTGCTGATTGGAGCAGCGAGCACCAGCTGGGTGGAAAGCAGGGTTTTGAGCTCTACAAACGTTGCGTCAGCTTCAGGATTCCACTCGAACTTATCAGATTTCTTCATCAATCGGTAAAGAGGTCATGCCTTTTCACCGAGACGAGAGAGGAACCGACTCAAAGCGGCCAAACAACCAGTAAGCTTCTGGACGTCGTGTATGCACACAGGGCCTTTCATTCGGAGTATTGCACCAACTTTCTATGGATTTGCATCGATACCTCGTTCGGAAACGAGAAAACCGAGCAACTTTCCACCTAGAACTCCAAATGTACACTTTGACGGGTTAAGCTTGATATCATACCTTCTCAGATTGGCAAAGGTTTCAGCGAGGTCAGTCGGCAGGTCAGAACCTTTTCGCGACTTAACCACAATGTCATCCATGTATGCTTCCACATTCCGACCGATTTGAGTGATCAGGAACTTCTGTATCATACACATGAATGTGGCGCCAGCATTCTTGAGACCAAAGGGCATGGTAACATAGCAAAAGCACCCGAATGGGGTGAGGAAAGCTGTTTTTATTTCATCGGGTCCATACAGTCAGATCTGATGATACCCGGAATATGCGTCCAGAAAAGACAATCGCTCACATCCCGCAGTCGAGTCGACTATTTGATTGATGCGAGGGAGAGGGAAGTGATCTTTTGGGCAGGCCCGATTAATATGCTTGAAGTCAATACACATATGGAGTGAATCATCCTTCTTGGGAACCATGACTACATTGGTGAGCCACTCGGAGTGGTAAATCTCTCGGATGAACTCAGCTGCCAGAAGCCGAGCCACTTCCTCACCAATTGCCTTCCTTTTCTCCACGGCGGACCATCGGAGGTGTTCTTTGACAGGTCTTGCTTTTGGGTCGACTCGCAAATGGTGCTCAGCCAGTCCCCTAGGCACACCTGGCATGTCAGAGGGTTTCCATGCGAAGATGTCGCAGTTCTCACGGAGGAACTGGATGAGCACTTCTTCCTATTCAAAAACAACCAAGTTCAGATAAAAACCTAAGAGGTTCCGGACCACAGTTCAAAGTACTCGAGCATTGCGCCCGAAAGAGTTTAACGGTTACAATACCACTCGGCATACCGAGGAAAATTCAATCGGATTATAAAAGTTTGTTCACTCCGCGGGTGGACGACTGGCAGGCTCGACGAATTCGTCCAGGTCGATTACATCGGCAATACGAGTGGTGGCAGCAATAAATGTCTCCATGAAAGACTGGAAGTCGTGTCTCCTGGTATTGGCAACCTTGATCACTGCTAGCTGATACGTCCATTTTGCATCATGCTTTTATATCGATATTTATTGCATTATGGGCTGTTATTACACATTATGTCACAATACTTATGCCTATTCTCTCTTATTTTACAAGGTTTACATAAAGAGGGAGAATGCCGGCAGCTGGGATTCTGGGCTGGAAAAGGAGCAAATATTAGAGACCTATTCTGCACAGCTCCAAAAGTCCTGAAACTTCACGGAAGACGTTTTCAGAATATCACTGTTCAAGATATCTTCCATATGCCGATAAATCGGCCGATTTATCGCTTACCACTGTCAGACCGATAAGATAAATCGGCCGATATGGCGATAAATCGGTCGATATGCCGATTAACTGGTCGATTTACCCCTTATCATGGGTCGACCGATAAGTTCCCGATAAGCGATATCCCCAACATTGCAGAATATATAAAAAATACTCAGCGGAAGAAATTCACCAGGGGGGCCACACCCTGCCCACGAGGGTGGGGGCGCACCCTACCCCCCTAGGCGCGCCCCCTACCTCGTGGGCCCCCTAGTGGCCCTCCGGTGGCCATCTTCTGCTATATGAAGTCTTTCGATGGGAAAAATAACAAGCCATCTTCTCGGACGAAACTCCGCCGCCACGAGGCGGATCCGATCTAGGGCTCCGGCGGAGCTGTTCTGCTGGGGAAACTTCCCTCCCGGAGAGGGAAATCATCGCCATCATCATCACCAACGCTCCTCTCATCGGGAGAGGGAAATCTCCATCAACATCTTCATCAGCACCACCTAGTTCATCTCTTGTATCCAATTCTTGTCTCCAAGTTCGGGATTGGTGCTAGAGGGTTGCTAGTAGTGTTAATTACTCCTTGTAGTTGATGCTAGTTGGTTTATTTGGTGGAAGATCATATGTTCAGGTCCTATATGCATATTAATCCCCCTCTGATTATGAACATGTTTATACTTTGTGAGTAGTTACGTTTGTTCCTGAGGACATGGGAGAAGTCTTGCTATTAGTGGTCATGTGAATTTGGTATTCGTTCGATATTTTGATGAGATGTATGTTGTCTCTCCTCTAGTGGTGTTATGTGAACGTCGACTACATGACACTTCACCATTATTTGGGCCTAGAGGAAGGCATTGGGAAGTAATAAGTAGATGATGGGTTGCTAGAGTGACAGAAGCCTGAACCCTAGTTTATGCGTTGCTTCGTAAGGGGACTGATTTGGATCCATATGTTTCATGCTATGGTTAGGTTTACCTTAATACTTTTGTTGTAGTTGCGGATGCTTGCAATAGAGGTTAATCATAAGTGGGATGCTTGTCCAAGTAAGGACATTACCCAAGCACCGGTCCACCCACATACCAAATTATCAAAGTACCGAACGCGAATCATATGAGCGTGATGAAAACTAGCTTGATGATATTCCCATGTGTCCTTGGGAGCGCTTTTCTCTATATAAGAGTTTGTCTAGGCTTGTCCTTTGCTATAAAAAGGATTGGGCCACCTTGATGCACTTTATTTACTTTTGTTACTTGTTGCTCATTACAAATTATCCTATCACAAAACTATCTGTTACCACTTATTTCAGTACTTGTAGAGAATACCTTGTTGGAAATCGCTTATCATTTCCTTCTGCTCCTCGTTGGGTTCGACACTCTTACTTATCGAAAGGACTACGATAGACCCCCTATACTTGTGGGTCATCAAGACTCTTTTCTGGCGCCGTTGCCTGGAAGTGAAGCGCCTTTGGTAGGTGGAATTTGGTAAGGAAAAATGTATATAGTGTGCTGAAATTTACTGTCACTTGTTACTATGGAAAGTAATCCTCTGAGGGGCTTGTTCGGGGTATCTTCACCCCGACCAGTAGAGCAAAGAGTTGCTCCTCAACCTACTGAACCTACTGAAAATGAAAAATGTGTGCTTTGAAATTCCTTCGGGTATGATAGAAAAACTGCTAGCTAATCCCTTTTTAGGAGATGGAACAAAACATCCTGATGAGCATCTAATATATGTGGATGAAGTTTGTGGATTATTTAAGCTTGCAGGTGTACCCGGAGATGTTGTTAATAAGAAGGTCTTCCCTTTATCTTTGAAGGGAGATGCATCGACATGGTATAGGCTATGTGATGATACCGGGTCATGGAACTACAAACGATTAAAATTGGAATTTCATCAGAAGTTTTATCCTATGCATCTTGTTCATCGTGATCGCAGTTATATATATAATTTTTGGCCTTGCGAAGGAGAAAGCATCGCTCAAGCTTTGGGGAGGCTTAAATCAATGTTATATTCATGCCCCAATCATGATCTCTCAAGGGAAATGATTATTCAAAAAATTTATGCTCGGCTTTCTGATAACAATCGCACCATGCTTGATACTTCTTGTGCTGGCTCTTTTATGATGAAGACTATTGAATTCAAATGGGATTTATTGGAAAGAATTAAATGCAACTCTGAAGATTGGGACCTCGACAAAGGTAAGGAGTCAGGTATGACACCTAGGTTTGATTGTGTTAAATATTTTATGGATACCGATGTTTTCCGTAAATTTAGCACTAAATATGGACTTCACTCTAAGATAGTAGCTTCTTTCTGTGAATCTTTTGCTACTTATGTTGATCTCCCCAAGGAGAAGTGGTTTAAATATCATCCTCCCATATAAGTAAAAGTAGTTGCACCTATTAAAGTTGAAGAAAAGATTGTCACTTATAATGATCCTATTGTTCCTACTTCTTATGTTGAGAAATCACATTTTCATGTTAGGATAAAGGATAATGCTAAAGCTTCAACCGTGGTCCGTAAAAGCAATATTAAAACTTATACACCTCATGAGCAAATTAAAGTTGAACCTGATATTGCTATTGTTAAAGATCTCTTGTCTGATAATATTGATGGGCGTGTTATTCATTTCCTTGATGAGACTGCTAGAATTGCTAAACCCTGTGCTAAAGATAAAAACAGACCTATGGTAGGCATGTCTGTTATTTCTGTTAAAATAGGAGATCATTGTTATCATGGCTTATGTGATATGGGTGCTAGTGCTAGTGCAATACCTTATTCCTTATACAAAGAAATTATGCATGATATTGCACCTGCTGAGATAGAAGATATTGATGTCACAATTAAACTTGCCAATAGAGATACTATTTCACCCATGGGAATTGTTAGAGATGTTGAAGTCTTGTGTGGGAAAACTAAATATCCTGTTGATTTTCTTGTTCTTGGTTCCCCACAAGATAGCTTTTGTCCCATTATATTTGGTAGACCCTTCCTGAACACTGTTAATGCTACCATAGATTGCAAAAGGGATGTTGTTACTATCGGGTTAGATGATATGACTCATGAATTTAATTTCTCTAAATTTAGTAGACAACACCGTGAAGAAGAACTACCTAGTAAGGATGAAATTATTGGTCTTGCTTCTATTGTCGTACCTCCTAGTGATCCTTTAGAACAATATTTTCTAGGCCATGAAAATGATATGTTTATGAATGAAAGAAGGGAAATAGACAAAGTATTTTTTAAACAGGAACCTATTATGGAAAACAATTTGCCTGTTGAAATCCTAGGGGATCCTCATCCACCCAAGGGTGATCCCGTGTTTGAGCTTAAACCATTACCTGATACTCTTAAATATGTTTATCTTGATGAGAAAAAGATATATCCTGTTATTATTAGTGCTAACCTTTCAGAGCATGAGGAGGAGAGATTATTGAAAACTCTGAAGAAGCACCGTGCTGCTATTGGGTATACTCTTGATGATCTTAAGGGCATTAGTCCCACTCTATGTCAACATAAAATTAATTTGGAAGAAGATGCTAAACCAGTTCGTGATCATCAACGATAGCTGAATCCTAAAATGAAAGAAGTGGTAAGAAAGGAAATACTAAAGCTCCTTGAGGCAGGTATAATCTATCCCGTTGCTGATAGTCAGTGGGTAAGTCATGTCCATTGTGTCCCTAAGAAGGGAGGTATTACTGTCGTTCCTAATGATAAAGATGAATTGATTCCTCAAAGAATTATTACATGTTATAGGATGGTAATTGATTTCCGCAAATTAAATAAGGCCACTAAAAAGGATCATTACCCCTTACCTTTTATCGATCAAATGCTAGAAAGATTATCCAAACACACACATTTTTGCTTTCTAGATGGTTATTCTGGTTTCTCTCAAATACCCGTGTCAGCCAAAGATCAATCAAAGACTACTTTTACTTGCCCTTTTGGTACTTTTGCTTATAGACATATGCCTTTTGGTCTATGTAATGCACCTGCTACCTTTCAAAGATGCATGATGGCTATATTCTCCGACTTTTGTGAAAAGATTTGTGAGGTTTTCATGGACGATTTCTCTGACTATGGATCTTCTTTTGATGATTGCTTGAGCAACCTTGATCGAGTTTTGCAGAGATGTGAAGAAACTAATCTTGTCTTGAATTGGGAAAAGTGCCACTTTATGGTTAATGAAGGTATTTTCTTGGGTCACAAAGTTTCTGAAAGAGGTATTGAGGTTGATAAAGCCAAGGTTGATGCTATTGAAAAGATGCCATGCCCCAAGGACATCAAAGGTATAAGAAGTTTCCTTGGTCATGCCGGATTTTATAGGAGGTTCATTAAGGACTTCTCAAAAATTTCTCGGCCTCTGGCTAATTTATTACAAAAATATATACCATTTGTCTTTGATGATGATTGTGTAGAAGCATTTGAAATTCTTAAGAAAACATTAATATCTGCACCTATTGTTCAGCCACCTGATTGGAATTTACCCTTTGAAATTATGTGTGATGCTAGTGATTATGCTGTAGGTGCTGTTCTAGGGCAAAGAGTTGATAAGAAATTAAATGTTATTCAATATGCTAGTAAAACCCTAGACAATGCTCAAAGAAATTATGCTACTACTGAAAAAGAATTCTTAGCAGTTGTATTTGCTTGTGATAAGTTCAGACCTTATATTGTTGATTCTAAAGTAACTATTCACACTGATCATCCTGCTATTAAATATCTTATGGAAAAGAAAGATGCTAAACCTAGACTTGTTAGATGGGTTCTCTTGCTACAAGAATTTGACTTACATATTGTTGATAGAAAGGGAGCTGAGAACCCCTTTGCAGACAACTTGTCTAGGTTAGAAGATGTGTTTGATGACCCACTTCCTATTGATGATAGCTTTCCTGATTAGCAATTAAATGTCATAAATGCTTCTCATACTGCTCCATGGTATGCTGATTATGCTAATTACATTCTTGCTAAGTTTATACCACCTAGTTTCACATACCAGCAAAAGAAAAAGTTCTTCTATGATTTATGGAATTACTTTTGGGATGACCCACATCTTTATAAAGAAGGAGTAGATGGTGTTATTAGACGTTGTGTACCTGAGCATGAACAGGAACAGATCCTACGCAAGTGCCACTCCGAAGCTTATGGAGGACACCATGCTGGAGATAGAACTGCACATAAGGTATTGCAATCTGGTTTTTATTGGCCTACTCTCTTCAAGGATACCCGTAAGTTTGTCTTATCTTGTGATGAATGTCAAAGAATTGGTAATATTAGTAGACGTCAAGAAATGCCTATGAACTATTCCCTCGTTATTGAACCATTTGATGTTTGGGGCTTTGACTATATGGGACCTTTTCCTTCCTCTAATGGATATACACATATTTTAGTTGCTATTGATTATGTTACTAAGTGGGTAGAAGCTATTCCAACTAGTAGTGTTGATCATAACACTTCTATTAAAATGCTTAAAGAAGTTATTTTTCCAAGATTTGGAGTCCCTAGATATTTAATGACTGATGGTGGTTCGTATTTTATCCATGGTGCTTTCCGTAAAATGCTTGCTAAGTATGATGTTAATCATAGAAATGCATCTCCTTATATCACCCACAGTATAGTGATCAAGTAGAATTGAGTAATAGAGAGCTCAAATTAATTTTGCAAAAGACTGTTAATAGATCTAGAAAGAATTGGTCCAAGAAACTTGATGATGCATTATGGGCCTATAGAACTGCATATAAAAATCCTATGGGTGTGTCTCCGTATAAAATGGTTTATGGAAAAGCATGTCACTTACCTCTCAAACTAGAACACAAGGCATATTAGGCTATTAAAGAGCTCAATTATGATTTTAAACTTGCCAGTGAGAAGAGGTTATTTGATATTAGCTCACTCGATGAATGGAGAACCCAAGCCTACGAAAATGCCAAGTTGTTTAAGGAAAAATTTAAAAGATGGCATGATAAAAGGATACAAAAGCGTGAGTTTAATGTAGGTGATTATGTATTGCTATACAACTCTCGTTTAAGATTTTTTGCAGGAAAACTTCTCTCTAAATGGGAAGGTCCTTACGTTATCGAGGAGGTCTATCGTTCCGGTGCCATAAAAATTAACAACTTCGAAGGCAGAAATCCGAAGGTGGTGAACGGTCAAAGAATCAAACATTATATCTCAGGTAATCCCATAAATGTTGAAACCAATGTTATTGAGACCGTAACCCCAGAGGAATACATAAGAGAAACTTTACGGAATGTTTCAGACCCCGAAAAGGAATAGGTATGTGGTACGGTAAGTAAACCGACCCCAAAATAGTTTTTAAGGCAATATTTCTCCGTTTTGGAATATTTAGAAAAATAGAAAAATAAGAAGCAGTACGGGAAGGACACGAGGGCTCCACGAGGGTGGAGGGCGCGCCCTATCCCCCTGGGCACGCCCCCTACCTCGTGGGCACCTCGTGCGCTTTCCGGACTCTGTTTTCTTACACAACACATATTTTGGCCAGTAAAAATTCATTATATAATCTCCCGGGGGTTTTGACTCCCGTATCACGCAAATATCTCTTGTCTTTGTTTTGAGTTGTCCTGCTGCAGACAGAGCAACATGTCGTCCCAGGATTCAGAAGGAGAAAGCTATGTGGCTGATTACCTTGCATATCCTAAGGTCTATGGGGATGTGGAGCATTGCGGTTGGACTACGGAAGAAGAAGAGGACTATGAACCCAAGGGAAAGGAGGAGACGAGCTCAGATGAAGATGAAGTCCCACTACCTCAACCTGGAGACATGCATGTGGAGTTCAAAAAGTCAAGCCTCCCGGATAGAGTAGAGAAACCTAAGATTGAGTTTATCCCTTTTCGCCTCTTGTAGGAAAATAAGCAGGAACTATGCAAAAGGATACTGAGCCTGGAACAGGAGATCGAGGACCTAAGGGACCAAAATTCTGCCCTCAAGCGCAAATTAAGGAAGAAACCTACGCCATCAACAAAACCATCACCTTCTTCACCAACAAAGAAGAATTGAGTATCTGGTATGGGCACTCCCCTTGGCAACTGCCAATCTTGGGGGAGTGCCCCGGTATCGTATCACCATCACTCTTATTTTTATCGTTTTCCTTAGTTCGATCCTTTTGGTATTATCTTGATCTAGTAGAATAAAGTTTATGGCATGATCCAATTTTGAGTTTTGCTTTATAATTCCTCTATGTAATCGAGTCCGTGAGCTATATAATAAAGATTAGTGTTGAGTCAAGGGCTTGATTATTTTGCCATGATCCTAAGGGAATAAAAGAAAAGAGAAAGGAATAAAAAGAAACAAAGAGATCATGTGAGTCTTATGGAGAGTAATGAGCTCACATAGAAAAAAGTATGATGAATAAAAGTTGTTGAGGGTTAACAACCATAGTTTTGGTCATCGTTGCAATTAATAGGAAGTAATAAAGAAAGAGAGGTCTTCACATATAAATATACTATCTTGGACATCTTTTATGATTGTGAGCACTCATTAAAATATGACATGCTAAAGAGTTGACGTTGGACAAGGAAGACAACGTAATGGGTTATGTTTTCTTACATCTGAGATAAATTATATTGTCATGGATCATCCAACATGGTTAAGCTTGCCTTTCTCCCTCATGCTAGCCAAATTCATCACACCAAGTAGAGATACTACTTGTGCTTCCAAATACTCTTAAAACCAGTCTTGCCATGAGAGTCCACTATACCTACCTATGGATTGAGTAAGATCCTCTAAGTAAGTTGTCATTGGTGCAAGCAATAAAAATTGCTCTCTAAATATGTATGATTTATTAGTGTGGGAGAAAATAAGCTTTATACGATCATGTGATATGGAAGAAATAAAAAGCGACAGATTGCATAATAAAGGTCCATATCACAAGTGGCAATATAAAGTGACGTTATTTCGCATTAAGATTTTGTGCATCCAACCATAAAAGCGCATGACAACCTCTACTTCCCTCTGCGAAGGGCCTATCTTTTATTTTTATCTCCCACCTTGCATAAGAGTCATGGTGATCTTCACCCTTCATTTTTACATTTTATCCTTTGGCAAACACAATATGTTGGAAAGATCCTAGTATATATGGCTAATTGGATGTGAGTTTTCATGAACTATTATTGTTGACATTACCCTTGAGGTAAAATGTTGGGAGGCAAACTATAAGCCCCTATCTTTCTCTGTGTCCGGTTAAAACTCCATACCCATAAGTATTGTGTGAGTGTCAGCAATTGTGAAAGACTATATGATAGTTGAGTATGTGGACTTGCTGAAAAGCTCTTATTTATTGACTCTTTCCTATGTTATGATAAATTGCAATTGCTCCAATGACTGAGATTATAGTTTGTTAGTTTTCAATGAAGTTTACGATTCATACTTGAAATTGTGATTGAATTATTACTCTAGCATAAGAAATCATATGACAAGAATTATATAAGTTGATGTTCTAAGAATGATCATGATGCCCTCATGTCCGTATTTTATTTTTATCGACACCTCTATCTCTAAACATGTGGACATATTTTTCGATTTCGGCTTTCGCTTGAGGACAAGCGAGGTATAAGCTTGGGGGAGTTGATACGTCCATTTTGCATCATGCTTTTATATCGATATTTATTGCATTATGGGCTGTTATTACACATTATGTCACAATACTTATGCCTATTCTCTCTTATTTTACAAGGTTTACATAAAGAGGGAGAATGCTGGCAGCTGGTATTCTAGGCTGGAAAAGGAGAAAATATTAGAGACCTATTCTGCATAGCTCCAAAAGTCCTGAAACTTCACGGAAGACGTTTTCAGAATATATAAAAAATACTCAGCGGAAGAAATTCACCAGGGGGCCACACCCTACCCACGAGGGTGGGGGCGCGCCCTACCCCCCTGTTTGGGCCCCCTACCTCGTGGGCCCCATGGTGGCCCTCCGGTGGCCATCTTCTGCTATATGAAGTCTTTCAATGGGGAAAATAACAAGCCATCTTCTCGGACGAAACTCTGCCGCCACGAGGCGGAACCTTGGCGGATCCAATCTAGGGCTCCGACGGAGCTATTCTGCCGGGGAAACTTCCCTCCCGGAGGGGGAAATCATCGCCATCATCATCACCAACGCTCCTCTCATCGAGAGAGGGCAATCTCCATCAACATCTTCATCAGCACCATCTCCTCTCAAAACCCTAGTTCATCTCTTGTATCCAATTCTTGTCTCCAAGTCCGGGATTGGTGCTAGAGGGTTGCTAGTAGTGTTAATTACTCCTTATAGTTGATGCTAGTTGGTTTATTTGGTGGAAGATCATATGTTCAGATCCTATATGCATATTAATACTCCTCTGATTATGAACATGTTTATGCTTTGTGAGTAGTTACGTTTGTTCCTGAGGACATGGGAGAAGTCTTGCTATTAGTAGTCATGTGAATTTGGTATTCGTTCGATATTTTGATGAGATGTATGTTGTCTCTCCTCTAGTGGTGTTATGTGAACGTCGACTACATGACACTTCACCATTATTTGGGCCTAGAGGAAGGCATTGGGAAGTAATAAGTAGATGATGGGTTGCTAGAGTGACAGAAGCTTGAACCCTAGTTTATGCGTTGCTTCGTAAGGGGCTGATTTGGATCCATATGTTTCATGCTATGGTTAGGTTTACCTTAATACTTTTGTTGTAGTTGCGGATGCTTGCAATAGAGGTTAATCATAAGTGGGATGCTTGTCCAAGTAAGGACAGTACCCAAGCACCGGTCCACCCACATACCAAATTATCAAAGTACCGAACGCGAATCATATGAGCGTGATGAAAATTAGATTGATGATATTCCCATGTGTCCTCGGGAGCGCTTTTCTCTATATAAGAGTTTGTCCAGGCTTGTCCTTTGCTACAAAAAGGATTGGGCCACCTTGATGCACTTTATTTACTTTTGTTACTTGTTGCTCGTTACAAATTATCCTATCACAAAACTATCTGTTACCACTTATTTCAGTACTTGCAGAGAATACCTTGCTGGAAATCGCTTATCATTTCCTTCTGCTCCTCGTTGGGTTCGACACTCTTACTTATCGAAAGGACTACGATAGATCCCCTATACTTGTGGGTCATCACTAGCTTTTCCTCCTTGGCCTCCTTGCAGTGGACTCAAACTAGCGACAGAGCTACGTCAGCACCGCAGCGAGCAGATGACTTCTTCCACTCCTGCACTCGACCAGGGACCTCATTGAGTCGAGTCATCAAAGACTCGAGGTCATTCTGGAGCGTCTCCCGTGGCCAAAGCGCTGAGTCAATCCGCGACACCGCAACCTTCAGGCGAGCAAGGTAGTCCGTAACACCGGCGATGCAGGATTCCAGTCGGAGCACGTTCATGGCAGCTTCATCACCAACATGGGAAAGGATGGGGTCCAGGCCTGTCTCGATCCGCCTAGTTTCTTCCTCAAAGTTTTGATAGAATTCTACAAACACAAAGAAATAATGAGTCAACGGTTTTATGGTGAATCGACGATGGCTAAACAATCAGATAAGGAAAAATACCTTCGAGCATAAGGAACAACTTCTTGGCGAGTGCCCCCAGATAAGCCTACAGGTCATTTCTCTTATGAGAAATGCCTTCAATCTTCTCGTTCAAAGCAACTTTGTCTTTGTTCAGACGGGTCACTTCTATGTTGGCTTCGGTGAGGGAAGCCTTTAGCTTAGCGTTATCTTCCTCCAGTGCCCTGACTGAAGCCAGCTTCTTGTCGGCGAGTGCTGTCTTCTCCTGAACCTCCTTCTACGCAACTGCAAGGTCAAGGTCCTTCTATACCAGAGCTTGCTTCATTTTCTCTGAAGAATGTGCACTCGGGTCAGAGAGAAGAACGAAGAGATAACTTGAGAGATGGTCAAGATAGATAGTCTACAGGTCATTACCTTCCGTACCAGCTACTTCGTCTTTAGCCTTTTTCAAATTCTGATTGGCCAGCTCTAAGTCAAGGTTGAGCTGTCTCTGCTTCTCCTCGAAGTCGGCAAACTTGGAGATAAGCTCACATGATTTTTGCAGTCAACAAAAAGATACATCAATGGACAGGTTCAAATATTATTCGCTTCCGAGTGAAAAGAACTCTAAGACTACTGCACAATCAAACATTCAATAGTAGTCTCGGTGACTACACCTAGTGGGTGCACTTAGCGTGCCCCCACTGGTTCAGATTCCACTCGACATGGTCCGCCCAGACTGAGTGGAAAAGAAAAAACAACACACGACGACCAGCAATAGTCATTCTCAGACCCCAACCGACTGCCCGCAGTCGACTGCGGTCTCGGGGACTACACCCAGTGGGTGCACTTTGCATGCCCCCACTGGTTCAGGTTCCACTCGACATGGTCCGCCCAGACCGAGTGGAAGAACTGAAGGAGAAGATATTTTTATCAAGGCCCCCGCTGAATCACACATTCGACGACGTCCTCGGGGACTACACCCAGTGGGTGCACTCTGCGTGCCCCCACTAGTGCAAAAACTACAATCGACACAACCTAGTCGACTAAATTGGAAAAAAATATTCGATGTAAATTAAAACACCCAGTGGGTGTGAAGTGTAGACTAACAGATGGACACACAAAGACGAGTTTTTTCGGGTAGCATATCCTAACAGCGTCAAGATAGGAGTTCAGTCGAAAACCAACTTACCTGGACATTGGCTCGGAGGGCTGCACTAGCATCATAAGCAGCTCGGCTATTCTCATGCACGGTCTTCACCCGCTCCATCATCAGGCCCGCTTGGCGTATAGCTTCTGCAGCGGCGCTTGCCTAGTCCTCCGGGACATGATTCGTGGTGAAGAACGGAGTCATCGGTTCTGTCGGCGTTCTGGGAATGGGGGTCCCCAGACTTGCCTGCCTGCAGCCCACGGCGTGGCTTTGCTAGCAGGCCTGTATGGCCCATCTTGATCAACAAGGCATTCAAGACCCTCGCGAGGGGCCAAGCCTCGTGAGGTGGACGACACAAGACCTCCTCAGGAGCGGCCTCACCAGGCTGGCTCGTGAGGGGCGGAGAGTTCAAGGCCAGGCAAACCTTGCGAGGTTCTCGTGACGTGAGCCATGACGATCGAGACCAGGCGGGCGCCAGCGCGCGTAGTGCTACCCCTTGAGCACTGCGTTAGTTTTCCCTTGAAGAGGAAAGGGTGATGCAGTAGAGCAGCGTAAGTATTTCCCTCAGTTTTTGAGAACCAAGGTATCAATCCAGTAGGAGGCCACGCACGAGTCCCTCGCACCTACACAAACAAATAAACTCCTCGCAACCAATGCGATAAAGGGGTTGTCAATCCCTTCACGGTCACCTACGAGAGTGAGATCTGATAGATATGATAAGATAATATTTTTGGTATTTTTATCATAAAGAGAAATAAAGATGCAAGTAAAATAAATGGCAAAGAAAATAACTAGGTATTGGAAGATTAATATGATGGAAAATAGACCCGGGGGCCATAGGTTTCACTAGAGGCTTCTCTCGAGAGCATAAGTATTATGGTGGGTGAACAAATTACTGTTGAGCAATTGACAGAATTGAGCATAGTTATGAGAATATCTAGGTATGATCATGTATATAGGCATCACGTCCAAGACAAGTAGACCGACTCCTGCCTGCATCTACTACTATTACTCCACACATCGACCTCTATCCAACATGCATCTAGAGTATTAAGTTCAAGAGAACAGAGTAACGCTTTAAGCAAGATGACATGATGTACCACTACAAAAAAAAGACACATCCGTGACATTTTGGGCCAAACGAAATTTTTTTCTGTCATACATATGACACTTCTATGATGATAATTGTGACAAAACCCGGTATCATCATAGATGTGGTGGGCTCCTACTTCTATGACAAAAAATCATGACAGAAAATGGGCTTTTCGTCCTGGGCGGGCCAGAGACGCAACTGCATGACATTCTTTGGTCCGTCCATGATGGAAAAAACCGTGGTAGAAGCGAGGGGGAGGAAAATTTCAGGGAGTTCCCGGTTACGGTGGGAGGTCGGGGGCCGAGCGATGCACGTTTCTCTCGTACACGTATGCACGTGTGTGCGAGGCGTTGGCTCTAACTGAACCCGAGCGAGGCGTTGGGCTCTAACTGAACCCGAGCGATTGCACTGCAGGCTACGTGTTACTGAACCCGAGTGATCGATCAATGGCTGTTAACTGAACCCGATCGAGCGATTCCTTCGCTATTGCTACTAACTAAAGCTGATCGATGCTGCCTCTGGGATGAACATGACCCCGTGGTGTGGTGGAGGGCTGGATGAACATTAGTCGGTGGAGGGGTGCCAGTAGAGGGGTGGTTGAACAGGCCCCCGTGGTGTGGAGGGCTGGATGAACAGTAGACGGTGGAGGGGTGGTTGAACAGTAGCCGATGGAGTAGCGCACGGTGGAGGCTGGATGAACAGGAGCCCGTGGAGGCTGGAGGAGGTCGAAGGTAGCCCGTGGAGGCCGGAGGAGGTCGACGGTGGAGATGAACAGTATCCCGTGGAGTCCCGTTTTGCGGTACGCCGCACCCCTCCCGATGAACAGGACCCCCGTTTCGACCATAGGAGATCCGTTTCGTCCGTTTTGCGGTACGTCACACCCCTCCCGATGAACAGGACCCCCGTTTCGACCGTAGGAGGTCCGTTTCGTCCGTTTTGCGGTACGCCACACCCCTCCCGATCAACAGGACCCCCGTTTCAACCGTAGGAGGTCTGTTTCCTCCGTTCTGTGGTACGCCAGGCCTCGTTTCCATCGCCTGTTCCATCCAAGCCCTCCCGATGAACACGACCACACATTCCGTTCCGACCCAAGCTCCCACGTGTTCCGTTGCCTCCCGATGAACACGACGCATTCCGTTGCCTCCCCATGAACACGATGACGATGCTGTTTCTCCGTTCTGACCTAGCCATGTACACGAGCCCTGGCCGTACGTATGCGCGAGTAGGCGTTCGAGACCCCGCCCATATGTACACATACGTGGCCGTATTTTCTTTCTTGCACCCTGGCCGCTGTACGTACGTGTACATGCTACGTGCGCGCCTCTACTACGACATGTACGTGCCTCTATTACGACACGTGCGCGCCTCTACATCCACCAGTATATATGTACGTACACGTTCTCGACCAGAATGACAATGCTACATACGCTTCGACCAGGTGGGTCTCGACTGTCAGGCACTTCCTTGCCTGCGAAGATGTAGCTGGAGGGTCCCAGCAGTCAGGGGGGCGAATCGTTTTTTTTGCCTGGACACACTTCCTTGCGTGCGAAGATGTAGCTGGTGGGTCCTAGCAGTCAGGGGCAAACGTTTTTTTCGTGAAATACACTGGCCCGTCCGGTGGGTCCCAGCTGTCAGGTGGAGGAATCATTATTTTCCGCGTAATAAGGAGGCACTTCCTTGCTGCGGCCGTGGACCCAGCTGTCAGCCTCTCCACGTACAGTCCACGTCCGATAAAAGTCGTTCCTTGACCACATTGACCACGCAGCGCCGAGAGCACCAGGGCGGTGGACGACGGCGATGCCTAGGAAGGGGACAACAGGGAGCCGGGGAAGACACGACAGTGGAAGCCCGCACAGAGAGGAGTACGAGGGTTCACTGGTTCGGCTGGGGTGTGAGGCTGTCGTCGCCGCAGGGCCTGGCCAGTGGTGGGAATAGTAGGGGCGGTCAGGCCTCCGCAGCAGCACAGTGCTACCTCTTGAGCACTGCGTTGGATTTCCCCGAAGAGGAGAGGATGATGCAGCAAAGTAGCGTAAGTATTTCCCTCAATTTTTGAGAACCAAGGTATCAATCCAGTAGGAGGCTACGCTCGAGTCCCTCGTACCTACACAAAAACAATAGCTCAACGCAACCAACGCGCTTAGGGGTTGTCAATCCCTTCACGGTCACTTATGAAAGTGAGATCTGATAGAGATGATAAATAATATTTTTGGTATTTTTGGTATAGAGATGCAAAGTAAAAAGTAAAAGGCAAAGTAAAAAGCAAAGCAATAATAAAGTGATGGAGATTAATATGATGAGAAAGAGACCCGGGGGCCATAGGTTTCACTAGTGGCTTCTCTCAAGAGCATAAGTATTCTATGGTGGGTGAACAAATTACTGTTGAAAAATTGAAAAAATTGAGCATAGTTATGAGAATATCTAGGTATGATCATGTATATAGGCATCATGTCCGAGACAAGTAGACCGACTCCTGCCTACATCTACTACTATTACTCCACTCATCGACCGCTATCCAGCATGCATCTAGAGTATTAAGTTAAAAACAGAGTAACGCCTTAAGCAAGATGACATGATGTAGAGGGATAGTTTCATGCAATATGATAAAAATCCCATCTTGTTATCCTCGATGGCAATGATACAATATGTGCCTTGCTGCCCCTTCTGTCACTGGGAAAGGACACCGCAAGATCGAACCCAAAGCTAAGCACTTCTCCCATGGCAAGAACAACCAATCTAGTAGGCCAAACCAAACTGATAATTCGAAGAGACTTGCAAAGATAACCAATCATACATAAAAGAATTTAGAGAAGATTCAAATATTATTCATAGATAGACTTAATCATAAACCCACAATTCATCGGTCTCAACAAACACACCGCAAAAAGAAGATTACATCGAATAGATCTCCACGAGAGAGGGGGAGAACATTGTATTGAGATCTAAAAAGAGAGAAGAAGCCATCTAGCTACTAACTATGGACCCGTAGGTCTGAAGTAAACTACTCACACTTCATCTAAGGGGCTTGGATGATGATGTAGAAGCCCTCCGTGATCGATGCCCCCTCCGGCGGAGCTCCAGAACAGGCCCCAAGATGGGATCTCGTGGATACAGAAAGTTGCGGCGGTGGAATTAGTTTTTTGGCTCCGTATCTGATCGTTTGGGGGTACGTGGATATATATAGGAGGAAGAAGTATGTCGGTGGAGCTTTGAGGGGCCCACAAGGCAGGGGGCGCGCCCTAGGGGGGGCGCCCTCCACCCTCGTGACCACCTCGTGGCTTTCTTGATGGAGGGTCCAAGTCTCGTGGATCTTATCTGATGAGAAAATCACGTTTCCGAAGGTTTCATTCTGTTTGGACTCCGTTTGATATTCCTTTTCTTTGAAACTCTAAAACAGGCAAAAAACAGCAATTCTGGGCTGGGCCTCCGGTTAATAGGTTAGTCCCAAAAATAATATAAAAGTGGATAATAAAGCCCAATAATGTCTAAAACAGTAGATAATATAGCATGGAGCAATCAAAAATTATAGATACGTTGGAGACGTATCAAGCATCCCCAAGCTTAATTCCTGCTCGTCCTCGAGTAGGTAAATGATAAAAACAGAATTTTTGATGCGGAGTGCTACTTGGCATAATTTCAATGTAAATCTTCTTAATTGTGGTATGAATATTCAGATTCAAAAGATTCAAGACAAAAGTTCATGTTGACATAACATAATAATACTTCAAGCATTCTAACAAAGCAATTATGTCTTCTCAAAACAACATGGCCAAAGAAAGTTATCCCTACAAAATCATATAGTCTGGCTATGCTCTATCTTCACCACACAAAGTATTTAAATCATGCACAACCCCGATGACAAGCCAAGCAATTGTTTCATACTTTTGACATTTTCAAAACTTTTTCGATCTTCACGCAATACATGAGCATGAGCCATGGATACAACACTATATGTGGAATAGAATGGTGGTTGTGGAGAAGAGAAAAAGGGAGAAGATAGTCTCACATCAACTAGGCGTATCAACGGGCTATGGAGATGCCCATCAATAGATATCAATGTGAGTGAGTAGGGATTGCCTTGCAACGGATGCACTAGAGCTATAAGTATATGAAAGCTCAACAAAAGAAACTAAGTGGGTGTGCATCCAACTCGCTTGCTCACGAAGACCTAGGGAATTTTGAGGAAGCCCATCATTGGAATATACAAGCCAAGTTCTATAATGAAAAATTCTCACTAGTATATGAAAGTGACAGAATGAGAGACTCTCTATCATGAAGATCATGGTGCTACTTTGAAGCACAAGTGTGGTAAAAGGATAGTAACATTGTCCCTTCTCTCTTTTTCTCTCATTTTTTTGGGCCTTCTCTTTTTTATGGCCTCTTTTTATCTTTTTTTTTAATTTTTCGCCCGAAGTCTCATCCCGACTTGTGGGGGAATCATTGTCTCCATCATCCTTTCCTCACTTGGGACAATGCTCTAAAAATGATGATCATCACACTTTTTATTTTTCATACAACTCAATAATTACAACTCAATACTTAGAACAAAATATGACTCTATATGAATGCCTCCGGCGGTGTACCGGGATATGCAATGAATCAAGAGTGACATGTATGAAAGAATTATGAACGGTGGCTTTGCCACAAATACGATGTCAACTACATGATCATGCTAGCAATATGACAATGATGGAGCGTGTCATAATGAACGGAACGGTGGAAAGTTGCATGGCAATATATCTCGGAATGGATATGGAAATGCCATGATAGGTAGGTATGGTGGCTGTTTTGAGGAAGGTATTTGGTGGGTGTATGATACCGGCCAAAAGTGCACGGTATTAGAGAGGCTAGCAATGGTGGAAGGAAGGAAAGTGCGTATAATCCATGGACTCAACATTAGTCATAAAGAACTCTTATACTTATTGCAAAAATCTAGATGTTATCAAAGCAAAGTATTACGCGCATGCTCCTAGGGGGATAGATTGGTAGGAAAAGACCATCGCTCGTCCCCGACCGCCACTCATAAGGAAGACAATCAATAAATAAATCATGCTCCGACTTCATCACATAACGGTTCACCATACGTGCATGCTACGGGAATCACAAACTTTAACACAAGAATTTCTCAAATTCACAACTACCCAACTAGCATGACCCTAATATGACCATCCTCATATCTCAAAACAATTATCACGCATCAATTTTTTTCTTAGTATTCAACGCACTCAAAAGAAAGTTTTACAAATCTTGAATACCAAGCATATTTATTATTAAGCAAATTACCATGCTATTAAGACTCTCAAAATAATCTAAGTGAAGCATGAGAGATCAATAGTTTCTATAAAACAAATCCACCACCGTGCTCTAAAAGATATAAGTGAAGCACTAGAGCAAAATTATATAACTCAAAAGATATAAGTGAAGCATAAAGAGTATTCTATCAAATTCCAAATTATGTATGGCTCTCTCAAAAGGTGTGTACAGCAAGGATGATTGTGGTAAACTAATAAGCAAAGACTCAAATCATAACAGACGCTCCAAGAAAAACACATATCATGTGGTGAATAAAAATATAGCTCCAAGTAAAGTTACCGATAGAAGTAGACGAAAGAGGGGATGCCTTCCTGGGCATCCCCAAGCTTTGGCTTTTGGGTGTCCTTAGATTATCTTGGGGGTGACATGGGCATCCCCAAGCTTAGGCTCTTTCCACTCCTTGTTCCATAATCCATCAAATCTTTACCCAAAACTTGAAAACTTCACAACACAAAACTTAAAGTAGAAAATCTCGTGAGCTCCGTTAGCGAAAGAAAACAAAAGATCACTTCAAGGTACTGTAATGAACTCATTATTTATTTATATTGGTGTTAAACCTACTGTATTCCAACTTCTCTATGGATTATAAACTATTTTACTAGCCATAGATTCATCAAAATAAGCAATCAACACATGAAAAACAGAATCTGTCAAAAACAGAACAATCTGTAGTAATCTGTAGCTAGCGCAAGATATGGAACCCCAAAAATTCTAAAATAAATTTCTTGAAGTGAGGAATTTATCTATTAATCATCTGCAAAAAGAATTAACTAAATAGCACTTTCCAAATAAAAATAACAACAGTTCTCGTTAGCGCTAAAGTTTCTGTTTTTTACAGCAAGTTCAACAAGACTTTCCCCAAGTCTTCCCAACGGTTCTACTTGGCACAAACACTAATTAAACACAAAAAATACAACCAAAATAGAAGCTAAATAATTTATTTATTGCTAAACAGGAGCAAAAGGCAAGGAATAAAAATAAAATTGGGTTGCCTCCCAACAAGCGCTATCGTTTAACGCCCCTAGCTAGGCATAACAAGCAAGAATAGATCTAGGTATTGCCATCTTTGGTAGGCAATTCTTCAATGAGGCATATATCTCCTTTAGGAATTTCTTTCTTTCTAGTGATTTTCAAACTCTTAGGCACAAGATTGAAAAATTCATTTGTAGCAATTGGTTCCTTAATGATAGCAAAAAGATTGGGATAAATACTTATAGATTTAAGATCCGCAGTTTCCTTACTAGATGATTCACCCTTATTTTTAGGAACATACATAAGCTTGGAAATTGTAGTAGGAGGACTTGGAGTATTCTTTACGGAAGAAAAAGCGGTTCCCAAGTTTGTAATGATACCCTCAAGTTTATCGATTCTAGTAGAATCTAAGTTTATTTTCTCATTAACTATGGGTTCCTTTTCCTTAATATTTTTCAAAGTCATTCCTACCTTAGATCTATATTGGGTAATTTGATTGTGGATCTTTTTATCTATATTTTCAATTAATTCAATAGTAGCAACTTTATTTTCAATAATTTCAAGTCTTTGCATAACATGCTCCAAAGTTAACATAGTTCCATTAACCAAAAGAGGTGGTGAGCCAAATAAATCTAACATAGCATTATAAGAATCAAAAGTATGGCTACCCAAGAAATTACCTCCGGTAATGGTATCAAGGATATATCTATACCAAGGACTAGCACCTACATAAAAATTGCGGAGAAGAACTGAAGTAGATTGCTTCCTGGTAGATCTATTTTGAGCATTGCAAATTCTATACCAAGCATCTTTTAGATTTTATCCCTCCCTTTGTTTAAAGTTTAGAACTTCATTCTTGGGAGACAACGGAGAAGATATGAGACTAGCCATGACGACAAGTGAGCAAACTAACACACAAGCAAACAAAAAGGCAAATGGGCAAAAAGAGGCAAATAGAGAAAGAGAGGGAGGATAGAGAGAGAGAGGGCAAATAAAACCGCAAGGGTGAATTGGGGGGAGAGGAAAATGAGAGACAAATGGCAAATAATGTAATGCGGGAGATAGGGATTGTGATGGGTACTTGGTATGTTAACTTTTGCGCAGACTCCCCGGCAACAGCGCCAGAAATTCTTCTTGCTACCTCTTAAGCACTGCGTTGGATTTCCCCGAAGAGGAGAGGATGATGCAGCGAAGTAGCGTAAGTATTTCCCTCAGTTTTTGAGAACCAAGGTATCAATCCAGTAGGAGGCTACGCTCGAGTCCCTCATACCTACCCAAAAACAATAGCTCAACGCAACCAACGCGCTTAGGGGTTGTCAATCCCTTGACGGTCACTTACGAAAGTGAGATCTGATAGAGATGATAAATAATATTTTTGGTATTTTTGGTATAGAGATGCAAAGTAAAAAGTAAAAGGCAAAGTAAAAAAGCAAAGCAATAATAAAGTGATGGAGATTAATATGATGAGAAAGAGATCCAGGGGCCATAGGTTTCACTAGTGGCTTCTCTCAAGAGCATAAGTATTCTACGGTGGGTGAACAAATTATTGTTGAGCAATTGACAAAATTGAGCATAGTTATGAGAATATCTAGGTATGATCATGTATATAGGCATCACGTCCGAGACAAGTAGACCGACTCCTGCATGCATCTACTACTATTACTCCACTCATCGACCGCTATCTAGCATGCATCTATAGTATTAAGTTAAAAACAGAGTAACGCCTTAAGCAAGATGACATGATGTAGAGGGATAGTTTCATGCAATATGATAAAAACCCCATCTTGTTATCCTCGATGGCAACAATACAATGCGTGCCTTGCCGCCCCTTCTATCATTGGGAAAGGACACTGCAAGATCGAACCCAAAGCTAAGCACTTCTCCCATGGCAAGAACAACCAATCTAGTAGGTCAAACCAAACTGATAATTCGAAGAGACTTGCAAAGATAACCAATCATACATAAAAGAATTCAGAGAAGATTCAAATATTATTCATAGATAGACTTAATCATAAACCCACAATTCATCGTTCTCAACAAACACACCGCAAAAAGAAGATTACATCGAATAGATCTCCACGAGAGAGGGGGAGAACATTGTATTGAGATCCAAAAAGAGAGAAGAAGCCATCTAGCTACTAACTATGGACCCGTAGGTCTGAAGTAAACTACTCACACTTCATCGGAGGGGCTTGGATGATGATGTAGAAGCCATCTGTGATTGATGCCCCCTCCGACGGAGCTCCAGAACATGCCCCAAGATGGGATCTCGTGGATACAGAAAGTTGCGGCGGTGGAATTAGGTTTTTGGCTCCGTATCTGATCGTTTGGGGGTACGTGGATATATATAGGAGGAAGAAGTATGTTGGTGGAGCTTTGAGGGGCCCACAAGGCAGGGGGCGCGCCCTAGGGGGGGCTCCCTCCACCCTCGTGACCGCCTCGTGGCTTTCTTGACGGAGGGTCCAAGTCTCCTGGATCTTATCTGATGAGAAAATCACGTTTCTGAAGGTTTCATTCCGTTTGGACTCCGTTTGATATTCCTTTTTTTTGAAACCCTAAAACAGGCAAAAAACAACAATTCTGGGCTGGGCCTCCGGTTAATAGGTTAGTCCCAAAAATAATATAAAAGTGGATAATAAAGCCCAATAATGTCTAAAACAGTAGATAATATAGCATGGAGCAATAAAAAATTATATATACGTTGGAGACGTATCACACAGCCGGCCACGGGAGGCAGGAGCATGCGGCACGACCGGCGCTGCTTTGGGCAGCTGGAGCAAGAAGACCAGAGGTTGAAGAAGCACTATGGCCGCTGGATGGACATCGTACGGTCACTGGAGCTAGAATCGTTCATATTGACTAAAGTTGACAAAAGCCCCCATCCCAGTCAACTTAGTAGGCCCACAAGTTAGCCTCCCACCATGGTGGGTCCCATCTAGTAGGGGGAGTATTCATTTTTTTGTGCGTAATAAGGAGGCACTTCCGGTGGGTCCGAGCTGACAGCGGGGGGAACGTTTTTTTCGCGAAATACGCTAGCCCGTCCAGTGGGTCCCAGCAGTCAGGGGGAAACGTTTTTTTCGCGAAATAAGGTGGCCCGTCCGGTGGGTCCCTGCTTTTAGGTGGAGGAATAATTATTTTGCGCGTAATAAGGAGGCACTTCCTTGCGACCGCCTGGACCCAGCTGTCAGCCTCTCCATGTACAGTACTCTTCCGATGGAAGTCGGTCGTTGACCATGTTGACCACGTCGCGCCGAGAGCACCAGGGCGGTGGTCTGGACGACGGGGAGGCCTAGGAAGGGGACGGCGCGGAGCCGGGGAAGACGCATCAGTGGAAGCCTGCGCGGAGAGGAGTACAAGGGTTCACTGGTTCGACTGCGGTGTGAGGCT
>NC_057797.1:140916495-140916800 GCF_018294505.1 Triticum aestivum
CTACTACTACTACTACTACTACTACTACTACTACTACTACTACTACTACTACTACTACTACTACTACTACTACTACTACTACTACTACTACTACTACTACTACTACTGCTGCTGCTACTACTACTACTACTACTACTACTACTACTACTACTACTACTACTACTACTACTACTACTACTACTACTACTACTACTACTACTACCACTACTACTACTAGTACTACTTCTACTACTACTACAATTACTACTACTTCCGAGGAGGGGCTTTGTACTAGTTCCGGCTGCCTCTCCTCTGCCGAGCGCGCT
>NC_057797.1:140916831-140922612 GCF_018294505.1 Triticum aestivum
CTACTGCTACTGCTACTGCTACTGCTGCTGCTACTACTGCTGCTACTCCTACTGCTACTGCTACTGCTACTGCTACTGCTACTCCTGCTGCTACTCCTGCTGCTACTACTGCTACTACTACTGCTACTGCTACTGCTGCTACTACTACTGCTACTGCTACTGCTACTACTACTACTACTACTACTACTACTACTACTACTACTGCTGCTGCTGCTGCTGCTACTGCTGCTGCTGCTACTACTACTACTTATACTCACCTAAACGGAGGGAGTATTCCTTAACCAGAGAATCTTGTGTCTCCCACTCACACACTAAAAAAAACTACGACACATTTTTTTATCTGTTTGCATGCATAGGTCCCACCTATCAGGAAGGATGGGCACGTACACGAACAAGTACGACTCATCAGTCTACCCGCATAGCCTTTTCGTTTAGTCTACCTAGCCGTCTAATCAACTGCGTGCATGCCACTTCTCCCATTTACTTCTCCATCGGGAACCAATTCTCCTTGGCTTCTTCACCTCCCCTTCGTCTTCATTTGCATCCAAACCCCGTACATATGCAAGCCAATCTCCACTCACACCGAGCCTAACCTGTGAAACAGTGGGCAGGGGGAGAATTAGGAAATGGACACGGAAGTAGTCTTTAGAATGCATTTACTACGTGATCAAACTCATCTTACCTGCTCATCGGAGGAAATCCGAGTGCCCCTCAACGTCGGCATCTCAAGGGGCATCAACTTGCAACTACGGCCACGCCGCGCTGGAGAGACCCCCAAGGAAACATCCTCGTGCGTTCCACGGAACATCAAGATTCATTTGTATGAGTAGTTTATCTTGTGAGAGAAAAGGATGAACGAGGGAAGGCCTCTAGAGATAGAGATGGACACTACTACTACCAATGTGCTGGCGCGTGCGTTGCAATGGATCCAAAGTAGTAGAATAATACGTGTTCACATGCTTGAAATATAAACACTCTAGTTTTGATATACATGTGTTAGCAGACATGACAGCTTGTCCATGGAAGTTGAACCACGGCGACCATCACGTTTCTTGTTTCTACCACTGCCACCCCACACGCGATTCCCACGACACCGCTCCAACCCACGGCACAACGTCCCCCGACGTGAACATGGATCCTCTGACGTGGCTATCACTGCCTTGCCCTGCCTTTCCTTCGCTGACAGGTGGGACCCACGCTTATGGGTCCCACATGTCAGTGACTGAATGGTAGGATTGTTCGCGTCAGGGGATCCTCATTCCCCCTGACGTGCCCCTCATCCCTCTCGGCCCCACTGCTCCTCTGCCTTTGTGTGCATGACATGCGGGCTAGCTGAACTGCGGCGACCATCAACTTTCTACCACAGACACACCCGATTGGATGCGGTTTTCCTGCTCCGCTGCTGTGCTCCGATCCGTACTCCTGCACCATCGAATTTTCATCCAGCGGCTGTGACACATTTCGTCCCAGGCATCAATCCTCAGCTGGAGTACTTATGTACTCCCTCCGGTCCTTTTTACTCTGCACATTGGATTTGCCGAAAGTCAAACTTTGCTAAGTTTGACCAAATTTATATTAGAAATTATTAGCATCTATAATATCTAATAAGTATAATATGAAAATATATTCCAAGATGAATCTAATGATATTGGTGTTGTTATGTGAATGTCTATAATTTTTTATATAAACTTGGTCAAAGTTGGATGAGATTGACTTCGGACAAACCTAATATGCAGAGTAAAAAGGACCGGAGGGAGTACTACAGGTAGTACCCGCCAGTGTGGCCATCTACGCCTTGTAATGCCCCGATGCCCAGCTGTGGCACCCTCGCCACGGCCACGCCACCACCGTCCGGTTCATCTCAAACGAGTGAGTCGCGAACCACGCCACCACCATGAGAATGACATGTGGGCCAGCCGCATTTAAGGTCCACATGTCATTGACTCATAGGCCAGGCACTAAGCCACTGAAGTTCGGTCCCATGGGCCCCGAGAGGGAAATGTAACTCCTGTGGCAGGCCTTGTGGTGCTCCCGCAGTACGAGCTCGTGCCAAAACTGGAATTTGTTTCTTACTACTACCAACTACTAGTACTAGTAAGGTACACGTGCATTGCACGCATGAGATTTTGGTGGTTTGTGCATTATGCTTCTACATGTGGATCTTTTTGGATTCTAACATGTGGCAAAATCTGGTGGAATGTAAGGTTAGGAAAGTTTGATTAACTTAGGTGAGTGTTTGGTTCAAGCCACACCTTAGGCAAGCCACACTAAGGCCCCACATGACATACACACAAAAATATGGCAAGATTCCCTTAGGCTTGCCAACTCATTTCTCTCGTTTTGAAGAACTAATAACTTTGCCTAAGCTTACTTGTGGCAAAGTTAGGGTTTGTTTGATTCAAAGGATTTTCATAGGATCTTTGAAGGATTAGAATCCTTAGGAATTTTTCCTATGTTGGTCGTTTGATTCGTAGGATTGAATCATGTAGAATATTTTCCTAAGGATTCATTTGTACTACGTTTCACAGGAATTCTAACATGCACTCCAACCTCTTGAAAGAAATCCTTTGTTTTTCATGTGACACAATCAAACAAACTCAAATCCTATAGGGATCCAATGAACATGCCATTCCAATCCTACTTTTTTCCTATTCCCGTGTTTCTGCAATCCTATGAATCAAAGAGGCCCTTAGTCATGAATTAAGTTCAACCATGGAGTCTTCTAGATTATACATGTGGCAGAATCTGGTGAATGATATCCAACAGCCAGTAGTGCTCGGATTTGCCATCTTTGTACCATCGGATTGGCTTCATCCAACGACCAACTTTCAAAGTTTTTCACACACTATATAGGGGGTATAGATATAGATGTGCCGGTCTGTTGCAATGGATCCAAAGTATATATATCTATTTAGTGGAGTGCACTCTAAACACATTATCTATTTATTTTTCTCTAACCTTCCGTAGCCATGCAGCCAAGCCACATAAGCTTCATGGGTGCCCCCACATCATATTATTCATACTACGTTGATTGAAAAAAAGATAAATCACCCAAAACAAGATCTTCCCGTTTTTTGTTCCTAAGATGTTGTGCCGTGCACGTACCTACTAGTTGTATAGTGGTAGTACTAGTAATATAGTATTAGGAGTACAAACTTGGTACTAGTAGGAGTAGTACTAGTACGGAATGCTCCTACTCTATCAACGAGCCTCGTTTGACACCAAATTTCTTGGCTTCCATGCTACAACTAGATCTTCCCCTCGTTTCTGTTTTCCAACCCGGCGGCGGGCGGGGTTTCGGTTTGCTCAATGGCGGTCCCACATGAAAGTGAAAATGCTAGGAAACACGCCTTCCCTAAGCTATGAGTCGTGCCGGATGGGCCGTGTTGTACTCCGATTCCCGGGCGTGTGGGGGTGCGACGCGAACGCGGCAGGCCTTTTCCTTTTACCAGCAATGTGCCCGTGCGTTGCGACGGATCCAAAGTAGTAGAATAGTAGTATTTGTTCACAAACTTGAAATAAATCACTATTGTTTTGATATACTCATAATATATTACTCCCTCCGTACCTAAATATTTGTCTTTTTTGAGATTTCAAATGGACTATCACATACGGATTATATAGACATATTCTAGTGTTTCTAGCAAGATGCCCGCGCGTTGCACGAAGTTGATGGAAAAGGTAAGCACAACTTATAAATTGACGGATGGAGTACTAGTTACAGTGATGCATATAATTAAGCAAAGGGATCGCACAGGTCGGTATTGACTGGAACGAGAACGCAACAGCACAATAAGAATTAAGGCCATGATGATGCGATCGCAGTGGTGGTTACAGAAGGCAAGAAGAAAGATGGATCCACGAACGTACGACCTCCTCCTCCTCAACTTAGTGCGCCGGGCCAATGACCGGTAGCTAAGGAGCGGCGGCTTTTGTGGCGAGGTCGAGGTGCTTCTCAGCAAAGGCATCCAAGATTCCAGCCGGTTGAGGAAGGCCAACGTCGTAGCGTCCTCACTGGCCTTGTAGATACCTATGTACACGATTTCCTCGCACATGTGGATGTGTAGGTCGACGAATTCTTGCAGGGCGAGGCGCCTCACGGCGAGCGCGACCTCCAGGTGGACATTCTTCGTGGCGTCGGCGGGCAGTCACAGGGCCACCAGTGCTTGAAAGAGGTTTCGGCCATGGAGGCCGATTAGGGTGGCAGGCAGTGAGGAGCCCGGGCGCGCGGGCTGGAGGAGTACGGCGATGTCGTCCGCGAGCTTCTTGAGGACTGTGAACTTGTTGTTGGTGGCAACGATCATCTGGTCCAACTAAGAGTCGTAGTTGGCGTCGAAGGCGGCCATCCACCAGTCGGTCTCCAACACCGTCTGGAGACGATCCTCGGCGCCATGCCGCAGGCCGGCGTCGTGGACCATCTGGCGCAGGTGCTGGCCGCTCACGAGCATCATCTCCATGGGTCTGGAGTGAGCTCTTTTGCGCTTAGTGTAGGTGCTTAGGCAAATGCTTAGGTGTGTACGATGTGGTAGATGCATTGGAATGGAGGGGCACCTTTATATGAGGGCAATGAGGGCAAACTGCGTTGCATTCACATCGTGCAGCCTCTTTTTTCGAACCTCCTCCCATTACTTCCCTCATGCATTAATTGAAGGTGGATGCATTGGCCGTTCAACATATCGGGAACCGCTACTCCCTCCCTCGTCTACATTAAAGCCGTATCAGGAACTGCGCCGCCCGCTGTCAAATCGAATACTCCCTCCATCTAGGTGAGTATTAAGTCATCTTACGAAAACCAAATAGTAAACACATAGGTGTGGTGCATTAACTCTCACGTTGTTTCTTATTTTTTGACATAAATGGAGGAATCAACCAAGAAGAGATGTGGGGCTTGTATGATTTTAATGACTTGAGACTATCAAACATGACATGCAGTGGTCAGTTTGTTGCACAAGAACAAATAGAACCCACGTCAGCACACACGCATCTTATATAGCATCACATCCAATGGCTATAAAAGATGAATGAGACCAAATTATATCTCATCTAGATGAGTTCTAGCAAAACTGTATTAATAATACTTAGTACTCCTGCGCCATGTATCATATATTAGTATCATGTAGTACTTTATTTATTTATGAGGTATCCAGATGGCACTGCACCGCCAAGAAAAGAGGGTAACATCAAAATTATGGACTAGTTTTTGAGTATGTTGGTAAGGTCCGGTCATAGTCACTTGTTGAAATCTCTAAACAGAAAAATACTCTCTCCGTCCGGAAATACTTGTCATCAAAATGGATAAAAGGAAATGTATCTAGATGTATTTTAGTTTTAGATACATCTCTTTTTATCCATTTTGATGACAAGTATTTTCGGACGAAGGGAGTAGAAAACAGAGTTGGTGATGATGGTGTGCGTGCCATCCTACAATATAGGCCGTCAGATTTATATCTAACGGATTGTGACGCCCGGGTGATTACGCTACCGTAATCCCGCGTTAATGAGGACACGTCACCTCGGTTACTGCGAATATTCTCGCGTCGGTTCGAAACTTTCAAATTCAAAATTTAAATATTGTCAAACATCAAACATTTCCACACATCAAAACAAAATGTTCGGTTAGTGCCAAATATTACATAGGTAATTATAATAAAGAAAACACAAATTTATAAAATACTTATATGCCATAAGTTGAATTAAAACAGTAAAAGAGAATAAATAAAAGGAAAAGGAACAAAACAGGAAACAAAAAAAAGAGGGAGGAACAAGAGAGAAGCCCCCCCC
>NC_057797.1:140923736-140929956 GCF_018294505.1 Triticum aestivum
GGCGCCGGTGTGCCCCGTGCTGCCCAGCGCCCTCTCGGGCTCGAGCCCATTCGGGCGCCCGCGGCCACGCCCGCTCGCGCCCCGCCCGGTTGGCCCCCTGTGCCTATGACAGGAGGGCCCTACACCACAGGAATGATTAAAAAAAATATAAATAAATAAATAAATTAATTAATAATTAAGTAATTAAGTAATTACTTAAGTTAATTAATTCGGGTTAATTAATTCAATTAACTAATTAAGTTATAGTTAAGTTAACCTAATCCTAATTAACTTAATTAGAGGATGACAGGTGGGTCCCCCTGGACCCACATGTCAGGTTGACTTGGTCAACAGTCAACGTTGACTGCTGATGTCAGCATGACATCATGCTGATGTCATTAATCTGTTTTTCGAATTAATTTAAATATTTAATTAAATTCCAGAAATTAATAAATACTTTAGAAAATCATATCTTTTAATCCGTAACTCGGATTAAAATAATTTCAACATGAAAGTTGCTCAGAACGACGAGACGAATCCGGATACGCAACCCGTTCGTCCGCCACACACCCCTAACATATCAAACTCGCAACTTTCCCCCTCCGGCTCCTCTGCCCGGAAACACGAAACACCGGGGATATTTTCCCGGATGTTTCCCCCCTTAACCGGTATCACCTACTACCGCGTTAGGGCACACCAAACACCGCGTATTGCCTTGTTATATTTTGTGATGCTTTGTTTGCTCTGTATTCATTATTTCTTCCCCCTCTTCTATCCGGTAGACTACGAGACTGACGCTGCTGCTGACCAGTTCGACTACGGAGTTGACGACCCCTCTCTCTTGCCAGAGCAACCAGGCAAGCCCCCCCTTGATCACCAGATATCGCCTATTCTTCTCTATACTGCTTGCATTAGAGTAGTGTAGCATGTTACTGCTTTCCGTTGATCCTATTCTGATGCATAGCCTGACATTGTTGCTACACTTGTTGATACCTTACCTGCAATCCTAAATGCTTAGTATAGGATGCTAGTTTATCATCATTGGCCCTACATTCTTGTCAGTCTGCCTTGCTATACTATTGGGCCGTGATCACTCGGGAGGTGATCACGGGTATATACTATACTTATATACATACTACAGATGGTGACTAAAGTCGGGTCAGCTCGTTGAGTACCCGCAAGTGATTCGGATAAGGGGGCTGAAAGGACAGGTGGCTCCATCCCGGTAGAGGTGGGCCTGGGTTCCCGACGGCCCTCGACTGTTACTTTGTGGCGGAGCGGCAGGGCAGGTTGAGACCACCTAGGAGACAGGTGGGCCTGGCCTTGTTCGGCATTCGCGGATACTTAACACGCTTAACGAGATCTTGGTATTTGATCTGAGTCTGGCTACGAGCCTATACGCACTAACCATCTACGTGGGAGTAGTTATGGGTATCCCGACGTCGTGGTATCAGCCGAAGCACTTCAGACGTCAGCGACGGAGCGGCGCGCGCCGAATTGGACTGGAACGCCACTAGGCTAGGTCTGCTTTCGGCCGCCCTCGCAACGTGCAGGTGTGCTATGGGCGATGGGCCCAGACCCCTGTGCGCTTAGGTTTAGACCGGCGTGCTGGCCTCTCTGTTGAGCCTAGGTGGGGCTGCGACGTGTTGATCTTCTGAGGCCGGGCATGACCCAGGAAAGTGTGTCCGGCCAAATGGGATCGAGCGTGTTGGGCTATGTGGTGCACCCCTGCAGGGAAGTTGGTATCAGAGCCGACTGCCTGTAGGAATCCCCCTTCCAACTCCTTGGCCGAAGTCGAGTCTAGACTTTACAAAACTTTTACTAACATGGCTGTGCGGCCCATGGGCCCACGTCGCCATTGGGTGGTATTAGGATCTTTTACTCCTCGATCTTTACTCTGGGATTCTGAACTCTCTTCTATTCGGGTTAAATGATTTTGCTAAAAACAAAACTAACCTTAGGTTCTCGCAAGTACTTTCTCCTGGAGAGCCACTTGTTACCGATGACCGCCTGCTGCACCAGAAGGTTCCGAAGATACTCTACGTTGTGCTCTCGAGACTATGTGCCATCGCTTTTGCAATTCACTTCCATCGATAAATCCTTCTGGATAACTACTTACACCTATCGTTCATATTGTCATCCCCAGTTGCTCTTGTTATTACAAAATGTCCTGAAATACTCTTTGGTATTCCGAGAATTCTTTACGCTTACTGCCCTGCAGTTCCTTGCTGCATGAATACCCCTACGGATAATTACTCGCGCTTGCCGAGTATCCGCTCATCCCCAGTTGTTCTTGTGTTTCACAAAAGTCTTCAAATTAATATTCGATCTTCCGAAAATCCTCTGGAGCCTTTGGCTCTTGAAATTCTTGCTTGCTTGCATTATGGTTAATCCCATAACTCTCGTAGTCTTATTGACAATTCCTTGTCATTATCATTTTTTTAGTCTGTTGACTCAATATGTTTGCGAATACACGCAATCATCTTTGATCCTTATAAGTTACTTTTCCGGCTGAGCTGCCATTCTTTTAACTGGAATTGGTTCTCGACCAATCCAATTGTCGTTGATTGTACCATAAGGCTATTCAACTTATCCATCCCTAATCAGAGCATTGCTTCTGATCCCTTGATTTGGAAATCATATTTCCTTTGCATTTGACAAAAGAGTTAGTCAGTTGTTTCTATAATCTGATCTCCTTGCATTCTTCTTCCTCTAGTTGAGTACCGATACTCGTATCAGATCCTTTGTGGACCATCAAGTCCTTTGTTGGATTGTTATCCGCCAGTGTCCTTCACATATGATCACTTTGTGAGTTCTTCCCCTGATACATAATGCCTTTGTTAAGTTGTATCCTCTGCTTGGCCAACCATGCTCTGCTTTCGGGCTTGTGTTATTTACTCTTGAAACTTGTGGTATATGCTTCTAAGAAGCCCCTATGGGTTGAACATATGCCTTCTCTAAACCGTGTGAACCCGAAAGTTTTCACGAGTCATACTCTTCTGGTGCTTCACCAGATAAAATTTCAACACTGCAACTTCATCGAACGAGAGAAGTGAATGAAAGGTTGTGCATTGGAGAAGTGGGAGTCGACCTTGAACTTTGTGTTCATGCCCATGGACCCGATGTACATCTTCTCAACGAAGCTTCTTTTAAAATTAATTATTCCCTTGATATAAGTTCATCTTATATCTGGGGTATGGCCTTTTACAATCGTGGTTCCGACCATGTTCTCCTTTAAATACCATTTTCGATGCAAGTGTAAGCACTTGTCTTCTGTGGATCAATACCCCGGTCCAACCTCTACTTTGATCCGTCTTCGAGTATTACCCCCCTGGTATCTCGAGATTATCTTGGAACTGCATAACTTCTTATGAGTTCTTCATCAAGTACTACATTCTCACTGATTACAATTTTTCATGGGCTCCGAGTTATTAAACACTCAAAGACACTGATAACTGAGCCGAGTCCGCACTATGGTTCAACAACTCTTAGTAATCTTCTTTAAGTACGAGTTTGTACCCGATCACGCCATTCCTAGCCTGTTTGGCTATATCATTGTCTTGATGATTTTAACTGTGCTACCCGGTCCTTCTTCTCGGAGCACAACTTTGACGATGAACTAACCTTACGTCGATCCTCATCGTCATACCATTTCGCCTTGAACAACAAGCTTGGTTTCGAGTTGTGTCGTACCCTTGGTTCCAATAACCTTTCACTTCATCATTACTTTGACTTGATGTCGTCGCCGATCGATTACATCTTCATGAACTCTCGCGACAAAGGTGTCGTGATCATCAACATTCTGAGCTCATCCAGGATATCAACTGAATTCATGATGAGAAATACCATCCTTGCCCTCGATGAATTGTATTATCATCGACCACTTTATTGCCTTCCCACCAACACAAGCTTGTTCATGTTTGGTGTTATACCTTGAGTTCCTTGCTATCCTGCAATTGTTCTTCTTTACCTTGGAGTATTACCATCCTTTATGTCAAGAATGTTCTGAGATTTGTTCCACCTCTTGAGAATTCTTGACATAGAAATACTTCTCACCATCACCATTCTTTCTTGGTCCCCGTGTTAATTCCAACAAGTGAACGGTGTTGTTTGGATTCTTTCCTTCTAGCAACCCTATTTTTGAAGTTAATGGTCGAAAGTTCATTCTTAGGCTATTGATTATTGAATCACCATTCTGACATTGGTCGTGCAACCCAACCCATATTTCGGGCACACCCTTCAACCAATGTTTAATTTTGTATGTTTCCCTCGAGCATACACCATTATATCATCAGATCTGACAAATGTTATCTCCTTGTCCGCATAATTGTGGGAACCCATCTTCTTGGAAATCTCAATGAATTTTTGCTGAGTCCATCAGCCACCTCCTCATCCCCTCCTTGGGGTAATGATGAACTATTGTTTCAGGAACCCGCTCCCATAGTTCATTTCCCGAGAATCTTGCAATGTCATTTCGTCGAATTGTGTTGCGCCTTTTCTTCTCGGACATCCTGAGTCTGAGGCATCATGACACCAATTGGATCTGAATCTCGGTCAGATATGATGGTTGGGACAACTTTCCAAGAGTTATGATGTTGGTCCTTTGATGACCCGGTAACATGATGTCATGCCTAGCACCCCCCCCTGGGTGGAGGACCTATTGTTGTAGTATCCTTTTTAGCAAGTTTAGCCATTCTTCCATGAGGAAATTGTAAGACTTATTCTATAAGTTGCTCCTGACGGATCCTTTGTGTATCCAAAGTCCGACCTTTGCTTGAAGACCATGTCAATGCTATCTCGAAGTATGTCTGTGGTACTCTGATCTTCAATAAGAACATTTGAAGCACGATGCTAAATTTTATTTATCATTTATCCTAACATCGTTGTACGGGTAATGTCATGATATTTCTCTCCCCTTTCCTGAAGGGTTTTCTACGTTATATCCTATCATGGATATCATGCTTTGCTTGTCCTTGGGAAGGATTTACCCCTGAAAGATGTGTTTAAACACATTTTCCTTTCCATTGTTCTGTTTAAACATAATAATCACTTTTCCTTTCCCTTGGTTTGTTTAAACCTTCTTGTGATCTATATAATATAAGCAGTAATATCCCTGCTCATGTAAACACCTCGGTGTACCATCTTGTCTGGTGTAACCCTGTTACTATTGTTGATGACATTCCGGTAGCCACCGATGGACGAGAACTTTGCCTATTGGTCCGCCTCGTTCAACGAGCAGGAAATGGTTCTCTTCGTCCCTCGCCCTTGGTATCGATGTTGTTGCCGACATATCTGACAGGCTACCCTTTGACACGCCTTACTATCATGACCGTGCAAAATGTCGGCCCCCTTCCTACTTTCAACCACATGGTGGGCCCATAACCCACAGTTCCACAGGATCGAAACCTGACTCTCCTGCACCCCCTCTTCCCAAGGTTGTTCCTCGCGTGCGGCCTCGTATGTAATTCACGGGCCACCGTCCCAAGTGATCTATTTTGGTAGCAGACGCAATACTCAATCTCATTGCTCTGGACCCCTTTCGCATGTTGTTTCAGACATCGAACAATGGCCTATCCGTTTGAAACTTCTCATGGTACCTTCTTACTTTACTCTCGCTATTTTCTTAAGTTCAATTCGAGAATTACTTCCTACCCCATTCCCTGAGTTATGTACCAGATAGTCAACCTGGTAAGGCCCGCCCTTCCCGAGTCTTCCCCCATAACCTTTTCGTAAGTATGATGAAGATCCCGGAGACAGGATGACGACTTCATCATTTTGACCTGAAGCAGAAGTATGAAGGCATCAATATATTGGATTGACCTCTTCGAGAAGAGCAACCAACACCGAGAAGATCCGTTAGGTTTTCGTAACCAGACCTTTCCCTCTTATTCCCCTCTTAAATCTCGGGACGAGATTTCTTGTAGTGGAGGAGAATTGTGACGCCCGGGTGATTACGCTACCGTAATCCCGCGTTAATGAGGACACGTCACCTCGGTTACTGCGAATATTCTCGCGTCGGTTCGAAACTTTCAAATTCAAAATTTAAATATTGTCAAACATCAAACATTTCCACACATCAAAACAAAATGTTCGGTTAGTGCCAAATATTACATAGGTAATTATAATAAAGAAAACAAAAATTTATAAAATACTTATATGCCATAAGTTGAATTAAAACAGTAAAAGAGAATAAATAAAAGGAAAAGGAACAAAACAGGAAACAAAAAAAAGAGGGAGGGAC
>NC_057797.1:140932852-140936243 GCF_018294505.1 Triticum aestivum
TGCGACGTGTTGATCTTCCGAGGCCGGGCATGACCCAGGAAAGTGTGTCCGGCCAAATGGGATCGAGCGTGTTGGGCTATGTGGTGCACCCCTGCAGGGAAGTTAATCTATTCGAATAGCCGTGATCTTCGGTAACAGGACGACTTGGAGTTGTACCTTGACCTTATGACAACTAGAACCGGATACTTAATAAAACACACCCTTCCAAGTTCCACAGACAACCCGGTGATCGCTTTTCCGCAGGGCGACGAGGAGAGGATTGCCGGGTAGGATTATGCTATGAGATGCTATTTGGAGATGCTACTTGGAGATGCTACTTGGATGACTTCAATCTACTCTCTTCTACTTGATGCAAGACGGAGGCTGCCAGAAGCGTAGTCTTCGATAGGACTAGCTATCCCCCTCTTATTCTAGCATTCTGCAGTTCAGTCCACTGATATGGCCTCCTTACACATATACCCATGCATATGTAGTTTAGTTCCTTGCTTGCGAGTACTTTGGATGAGTACTCACGGTTGCTTTCTCCCCCCTTTTCCCCCCTTTCCTTTCTTTCTGGTTGTTGCAACCAGATGCTGGAGTCCAGGAGCCAGACGCCACCGTCGACGACGACCCCTACTACACTGGAGGTGCCTACTACTACGTGCAGCCCGCTGACGACGACCTGGAGTAGTTTAGGAGGATCCCAGGCAGGAGGCCTGCGCCTCTTTCGATCTGTATCCCAGTTTGTGCTAGCCTTCTTAAGGCAAACTTGTTTAACTTATGTCTGTACTCAGATATTGTTGCTTCCGCTGACTCGTCTATGATCGAGCACTTGTATTCGAGCCCTCGAGGCCCCTGGCTTGTATTATGATGCTTGTATGACTTATTTATGTTTTAGAGTTGTGTTGTGATATCTTCCCGTGAGTCCCTGATCTTGATCGTACACGTTTGCGTGCATGATTAGTGTACGATTGAATCGGGGGCGTCACACGGATAGGAAAGAAACTATGGCGATTTTGCAAAAATATACCCACATGTCTCTCCATGTTCGCAAATAAGGCCTTCCCTCCTTCAACCTTTTCTCTCACAAGATAAACTACTCATACAAATGCATCTTGATGTTCCGTGCAACGCACGGGCACCTAGCTTATTTCTTTTAAAATAGTTGCTGCGATAATTGGGTTGAAGTGATATATTTTATGTCTGCCCCGAGTGATTTTAGATTCACTAGTAGTAACAAAGAAAAGGTTGCCTTGTTAATTAACAGAAAACAGGGTGAAAACTATCACATGAGGCCTGTAGCGACCCGACCCGAATGGGTCAAGTCTCTGTGCTTACGTGTCATCCCTGGATCGGTATGCTGACACACACAGTACTCGAGGATTTATAACAGAGGTAAATCACATGTATAAAGTAATGTAAATACTATTACCTCAAATCCAAAATCGCGAAAGCAACAAGGTTGTGGTTTCCCATCAACACCAACGGCAAAGTTGAGTGTAGAAATCATAACCCTAACGTATCACTTACTCGTCGTAAGATAATCCTGCAACATGAGACGTTGCAGCCACAGAGGGTCAGTACATTGAATGTACTGTCAAATTCACACCATAGAGAATGATGAATAAAGGCTATCACTACATGCATATTTGGCTGGTGGAAAAGCTCTATGGTTATAAGGTTTTTGCATAAAGCCAATTTTTCCCTACTACAAAGGAATAAATTTATTTAACTATCATGGTGGTTGTGAAACATTGAGAATGGTTGACAGCATTCTCAATCCCAATTAAAAATAATTAAAACCCAACAACATTAATTATAAGTAACATGATGAGATTCACAATGATATTCAAGTACTAGATACTCAAGTTGTCCATAACCGGGGACACGACTAATCATGATTAGTTTGTACACTCTGCAGAGGTTTGCGCCTTTTCCCCACAAGACTCGATCGCCTCCGTTTGGTTTCTCGCACTGCAGGGTGTTTGAGAAGACGGATGACCGAGACACAGTCTTTCAGAAGCACTAGCACCTTACATGTGGGTAGACCGGTACACCTACTTTCCCCTACATCTGCTAGTCTACCTGTAAGAGTTCGCACAACTTAGTCAACTATGCCAGAGCCCATAATGGCTTGTGGCTGCACACGGAAGTTTCTAGCATGAAAGATCTTATGATCCCTTTGAGCCTGGGTGGCGGTCCAAAAAAACAGGCAAGTCCTGATAGACATCAGGTGCCTCAATCCACCCAGACGTGTGTTAGGTTGCCACCTTAGATAAACCATTAATTAAATATCTCACATCTGTCATGGATATCACTCAGCCAATCCACGTCTACTAGCATAGCATGGCATAATAAGCAAACGTAGAAGTAACTCCCAAAGGTTTCATAGTAATACAGGTAATAGGTACTACCTCATCTACTTCCCATCCCACAGTTTAATTAGATCCTAATCATGCAATGTGAGAGGATTGATCTAATGCAATAAAACATGGGTTGTAGAAAAGGTATGATCAAAGTGTGAACTTGCCTGCAAGGTAGATGAAGATGATTCGCACTTAAAACTCTTGAGAGATCTACTCGTCACACTCCGGTCAATCTATCGTAAGCAAACAATAGTAACCACACAATAAGTACTCATCTAATGCACAAGTAAAACTCGAACAAGAGAACGAACCAGATAGTTCAACTTAAGAACTCCGGTTGCAAAGAAAGAACGAACCGAACAAAGAAACGGAAAACAAATGGTGGAAGAAAACAACTCGGTTCTAGCAAGTTGAATCTAGGTCAAATTTTACCGGGACAAAACTTGTTTAAGTTGATTAGACGAAACGGCGGTTTCGAAAGGAAACTCTAGGCGCTTGAATCACCTGATTCCTATAAACGGGCGAGAAGATAAACTAGAATGAAGATCGGATCTGAGATCGCGATCGCGGAATAAATCCGACAAAAAGAAAGAGACGAACGGTTAAACGAACGGGCGTCGTTAACCGGGAATAATCGGTGATCACGTTCGTTGAGATGAACGGTCCGAAAGAAGAACGAAAACCGATCTAGGGTTTTCGGAAAAGAAACCGAAAAAGAAAACGGAAAACCGATCTAGGGTTTCGGAAAAGAAACCGAAACGAAGAATCGGAGAGAAAAACCGGAAAAGAAAATTGGAACGGTTTCTTTTAAAAGAACCGAACCGCGGGGAAGAAAAGAGAGGCGCGGGGCTACCTCCGGCGAGGCGGGGCGACCGTGGCGACGGCGGCGTGCTAGGGCGGCGGCGCGGGTGAGGGGTGGCGCGGCTATGGCGGCGGCGGCGGTGATGCACAAGGGCGGCGGCGTGGGTGAGGGGCGGCGCAGCTATGGAGGCGGCGGCGGCTAAGGCGGCGGCGGCGGTGGTGAGGGGCGCGGGGTGGTGCGCGGC
>NC_057797.1:140936572-140943515 GCF_018294505.1 Triticum aestivum
GTGGTGTGGGCTTGGGGTTTGATTTGAGGAGAGGGTTTGATTTGATGTTTTGGAGGGGGGGTGTGTGGGGGTATTTACATAGGTGAGGGGAGGGGGTTACTTGGGGTAGGGGACAAGAAATAGACTAGGAATAGGAAAACAAAACAAAGGAAAGAGGGGGAGGCTACGGCCTAGAATCCTAAAAGGATTCGGCCTGAGGCAAGAGGCGAGGCGGCGGCCTGGCTGCCTGGCGCTGGCTGCGCGCGCGGCAGGGGGCTGGGGGTGGCGGCTGGCTGGGCCTTTGGCCCGGCTGGCCGGGGAGGCTTCTTTTTTTTAACTGGTTCAGCGCATAGGAAAAAAAACAAAAAGAGAACTAAACGAACTCCAAAAATTCTAAAGTAATTTTTCCCCGACTCCTAAAAACGAGCCGAACAAAATGAACTTTTCTCCGGACCTAAAATGCAATTTTTGAAAACACACATTTTTCCCTATCCAAAGAAAAACGAACAAACACCGGAAAACGAAGTTTGATCTATTTATTAAATCTTCATTTTTCCTAAATTTGGGAAAGTCATATTATTCCCTCTCTCATATATTTTGACACCGGAAAAATAATTGAAGATAAAATAAATAAATCAAATGATCCTCTTTTCGAAATTTGAGAAAACTCTCAAATATGAAAATATCGAAATCTCCAACTCTCTCCGAGGGTCCTTGAGTTGCGTGAAATTTCTAGGATCGGCCAAAATGCAAGAAAATAAGATATGCATGATGATCTAATGTATAACGTTCCAAATTGAAAATTTGGGATGTTACAAACCTACCACCCTTAAAAGGAATCTCGTCCTCGAGATTCGGAGAGGCTAGCAAGAAAAGGTTAGGGTTTGGGGGTCTTCTCAAAATCCATCGATCATCACACGGTGTCTGGGGTGCTACCACCCTTAGAAGCATGGTTACTGTTCCATCAAAACTCATATACTCCATCCTTATTCTTGACAGTGTCGGTCTTCTCAGATCCTCGAGAAAATTTCTCCTCTGAGCTCTTCCGGTAACGACATAACCTTTTCCTCAATTATTTTGTCCTTTCATCTTGGTAAGGTTATTCTGTGACTGGGTCTTCTTAGCTGACGGTCTGGCGCCAAAACTAAACAACTATCGATATCTCATGGTGGTCAACAATTTGTGGTTTCTCCTGCAGGAAATGGGTCTGGTTGATCCTCACCGTATAACCTACGGTTGGCAAAGCTGCCTTGTACAAGGGAAAAAATACCTATACCATTCTAAGGCTTAAACAAGGTTTAATATCGCCGTCTCTCTACTATAGGTAAGTCACTCAGATTTACCATCCCATATAGCAAGGCGAATAATAAGAGTAAGTCGGTATGGTGATCAATCCATCCCGCACCCAAATCATTACCATGTACATAGTTTAGCGAATCTCGCATACTAACACTTGGTCATTCCTCACAAGCATTGCAGAATTTGTCTTGTCGACGAACTAAGTTCGGACATGGATTCTGCAAGCCAAACAAACATCTATCGTTCCTTCCCAACCCTCAGGTTTTGCGTAACTCCTATAGGATCGTCTATCGGCAAAGGTATATCCTCTTCCAGGGTCCTTCCTTTAGCAAGTATGTGCTTGCTTCTTGGCAGGTTCTGGAGCCTGTGGGTTATAGCCCATCTCATCACTTGTAGTCCTTGAACTTATCATCGGGCAACTGATCATTGTTCCAACTTCCTAGTATTCTTAAATCCATCCAATTGTACTGTCTTCCTTACTTCTATTGGCACCAAACCAAGACGTGAGTACTCAGACTTGTCATGGGGTTGCCATTGCTCCATATTACCAACATCATACCTCCTTTATATCCAATAGTACTTCATCTCTTCATCCTCGTGGGATTTCCCACATACCGAGGTAAAAACTTATACTTATGAAGTCCATACTCTACTTCGTGGAACATCATTATCCTTTCCAGGGTAAGCGTCCTTACAGGGGAATATTGGCCATCTCTGTATGGCACTTCTTCAACTGGGAAATGTGAAACACATCATGAACTCCTGACAGTCCTTCGGGTGACTCCAACTTGTTGGCCACTTCTCCCATACGCTCCAAAACTCGGTATGGTCCTACAAATCGTGGCGCTAACTTTACCTTAACTCCAATTCGATTAACTCCTCGCAGAGGAAACACATGAAGACATGCTTTGTCTCTAATATCATAGACTACCTCCTTGAGTTTTTGAGTCTACATAACTCTTCTGCCTGAACTGAGCTACCTTCAGTCTATCTCGAATCAACTTAATATTCTCGTCTGACTCCTTGATCACATTTGGTCCAAATAACTGACGGTCTCCAACTTCATCCCACATACTCTTGGGGCATCACACATATCGAGACAAAACTCGTATTCATTTTGTCCGAAATCCACTCAGGGGAGTATCCTTATCGTTTCCAGGGGTCAACGGTTCTTACAGGGTACTACCACCCTTAAAATGCTCCAATATTTTATAGACCATATTTCTCATATCCTCAAAAATGGTCAACATCTTTCCTCATAGAGTAACTCATAAAATCCAAATCAGTACCAACACTGCTAACTTTATTGATTCTCAAATTATTACAATCTCCTGTTTTTCCATTACATGCCTCAACTCAACACCTCAATATAAAGGAAAATGTTCTCACTTCTACTACTCCATTTCTTTTATTGCAAACTCAACTATCTAGCACAAGTTTCCTTCTCCTTGGGGCATTCTCTAGCAAAGTGCCCTGCTTTATTACAACTAAAACATATTACTTCTGACAAGTATCGAGGTTTCCTTTTTGGGCATTTGTTGAGGTAGTGCCCTGACTCTTGCACCCATAACAGGTGACATGACTCAGATCCTTCCTGGAATCCAATCTACTTCTCTTTCTGGACTTTTCCATTCCAATCAGGGCTTCTATTTCCTGTGGGTCATACTCTACTTCCTCAGCCGGGAATTCTACTAGATCCCCATTCGAACAATTTTGGGAGATGTGACCTTCTTCTCCACATGAATAGCAAGACTTGGTGTAGGGTTTAATTGGTTCTTCTTTGGGCGTGTCCTCCACATCTTCCTTCATCACAGGTTCTTCTAAACTTTCCATAAGGGCTCCTCTCGTTGCTTCTTTCTTCTACTGGATGGTTCGTTGTACCATGGGGTAAATGTGACACTGAGCAGGATAATGGGTAGTCCCTTCACACAAGAAACAAGTGATCTGCCTAGTTGGGCATTCTTCAGCTGGGTGACTTCCTTCACAATTAGGGCATTCATTCTTGTGTTCTTTATGGGTGTGTCCTATTTCTCCACAAGTCTTGCAGGCGCAAGGTTTCTTCATATCCTTCCCATAAGGCTTCAAATTCTGGGACACAAGCCGAGACTTTGGCAGAGTCAACTTAAATTCTTTCCAAGTGGTTACTCCTTGCCATACATGGATGGTTTGGTACATCCTCCACCAAGTAGCAGCACCTCTTTCAAAGCATTGAAGAGCATGCTGGGCCATATCCTTTCCGGCTATAGGGTTGTTCTCCATGTGATCCTCCATGTTCTGAATCCATCGGTCTGTCTCCAATTGACTCGTCGGTCCCAAAAATACAAGCTCATCTCCATTCATCCTCTATTGGGTCCATGGGTTTGGGGTGAGATAACAGAGATCAAGAGAGAGGAATGCACACAATACAAACAAAAGTTTTGAAAAGACAGATTTTTGTTGTGGCTGTCGAAAAACATCAAACAAATGACAGCTCACAAACATCGCATCTAACGTAGGTATATAATAGGGGTTTGGTCTTCTAAAGGTCAATAAATCTTCAACGTCTCCAAACTCTTCAAGCCTTGTTCATGCCTCCAATGGCTTCTTCCGATCATGCTTGTCTTCTCAAGTTCTTTTGCCAGATCAACTCAGTTGACGCGAAGTCTCTCGTGATATCCTTGAATATTCTGGAATTGCATTCCAAACTTCTAGGTTTCAACATCCTTGGCCTGAGCCATGGTCATACTGTCCTTCAGTTCCTGACAAATCTCTGGTATCTCGAGGTTGTAGCTCCTCCAGCTTGTCTACTCTCATCTTCAGGATCCTGAGTTCCTCATGAAATACTTCCTTGTCTAATACGACTTCCTGGAGCTCCATTTTAAACTTCTTGATGTACTACTCCAGATCCTGGTGATACACCGGCTAAGGTTAAAACTTCATCTTGCTGATAGGTGCTCCATCAGCCTTCTACCATTTAATCCTTCCATGCATATGCATGCTTAGCTTAGCTCGGTGACCACAGTATCAATGGTGATGACATCATGGATAACCGTGTTTCTGCCCTTGTCATTGCCATGAGCTATCTTGCCAGTTGATATCTCCTGCCTTAGGGTTTTCTTGTCAAAACTTTGAGTTCTAAACTCTCCATGTTTTGGTCTTTCTCCAATACACCTTGATCTCGGGTATAGACAACTTCCATAGTCTGCCAAGTTCCATAAGGGTAGCCTTCCTAGGTCATACAAATTTGGGAATTCTTCAGAGCCTTCAAATTCTACTTGTCTTCGGTCTTCAGCCGTTGTAGTTTCCATTATCATAATGTATGGTAAAATCCTCTTCATTTCGAATGGTCTCGGTTGTCCGATATCTTGTACATCTTGGAGTGGTCTCATCAGTCGAATCTTCGTGGTCAAAAGGGAAAAGGGGTATGGTCTCACTAAAAAAAAGGAATTTTTGAATAAGCTCAGAAGAGAAGATAGGTAAAAGATCTTTTTGAAAGGGAAAGTTGTAGAGATAAAAATCTTTGCTATGGGCTTGCCAGTTTCTAGGGTCACGTCCTACAGTCAACATGTGCTCTGATACCATCTTGTAGCGACCCGACCTGAATGGGTCAAGTCTCTGTGCTTACGTGTCATCCCTGGATCGGTATGCTGACACACACAGTACTCGAGGATTTATAACAGAGGTAAATCACATGTATAAAGTAACGTAAATACTATTACCTCAAATCCAAAATCGCGGAAGCAACAAGGTTGTGGTTTCCCATCAACACCAACGGCAAAGTTGAGTGTAGAAATCGTAACCCTAACGTATCACTTACTCGTCGTAAGATAATCCTGCAACATGAGACGTTGCAGCCACAGAGGGTCAGTACATTGAATGTACTGGCAAATTCACACCATAGAGAATGATGAATAAAGGCTATCACTACATGCATATTTGGCTGGTGGAAAAGCTCTATGGTTATAAGGTTTTTGCGTAAAGCCAATTTTTCCCTACTACAAAGGAATAAATTTATTTAACTATCATGGTGGTTGTGAAACATTGAGAATGGTTGACAGCATTCTCAATCCCAATTAAAAATAATTAAAACCCAACAACATTAATTATAAGTAACATGATGAGATTCACAATGATATTCAAGTACTAGATACTCAAGTTGTCCATAACCGGGGACACGGCTAATCATGATTAGTTTGTACACTCTGCAGAGGTTTGCGCCTTTTCCCCACAAGACTCGATTGCCTCCGTTTGGTTTCTCGCACTGCAGGGTGTTTGAGAAGACGGATGACCGAGACACAGTCTTTCAGAAGCACTAGCACCTTACATGTGGGTAGACCGATACACCTACTTTCCCCTACATCTGCTAGTCTACCTGTAAGAGTTCGCACAACTTATTCAACTATGCCAGAGCCCATAATGGCTTGTGGCTGCACACGGAAGTTTCTAGCATGAAAGATCTTATGATCCCTTTGAGCCTGGGTGGCGGTCCAAAAAAACAGGCAAGTCCTAATAGACATCAGGTGCCTCAATCCACCCAGATGTGTGTTAGGTTGCCACCTTAGATAAACCATTAATTAAATATCTCACATCTTTCATGGATATCACTCACCCAATCCACGTCTACTAGCATAGCATGGCATAATAAGCAAACGTAGAAGTAACTCCCAAAGGTTTCGTAGTAATACAGGTAATAGGTACTACCTCATCTACTTCCCATCCCATAATTTAATTAGATCCTAATCATGCAATGTGAGAGGATTGATCTAATGCAATAAAACATGGGTTGTAGAAAAGGTATGATCAAAGTGTGAACTTGCCTGCAAGGTAGATGAAGATGATTCGCACTTAAAACTCTTGAGAGATCTACTCGTCACACTCCGGTCAATCTATCGTAAGCAAACAATAGTAACCACACAATAAGTACTCATCTAATGCACAAGTAAAACTCGAACAAGAGAACGAACCAGATAGTTCAACTTAAGAACTCCGGTTGCAAAGAAAGAACGAACCGAACAAAGAAACGGAAAACAAACGGCGGAAGAAAACAACTCGGTTCTAGCAAGTTGAATCTAGGTCAAATTTACCGGGGCAAAACTTGTTTAAGTTGATTAGACGGAACGACGGTTTCGAAACGAAACTCCAGGCGCTTGAATCACCTGATTCCGATAAACGGGCGAGAAGATAAACTAGAACGAAGATCGGATCTGAGATCGCGATCGCGGAATAAATCCGACGAAAAGAAAGAGACGAACGGTTAAACGAACAGGCGTCGTTAACCGGGAATAATCGGTGATCACGTTCGTTGAGATGAACGGTCCAAAAGAAGAACGAAAACCGATCTAGGGTTTTCGGAAAAGAAACCGAAAAAGAAAACGGAAAACCGATCTAGGGTTTCGGAAAAGAAACCGAAACGAAGAATCGGAGAGAAAAATCGGAAAAGAAAACTGGAACGGTTTCTTTTAAAAGAACCGAACCGCGGAGAAGAAAAGAGAGGCGCGGGGCTACCTCCGGCGAGGCGGGGCGAACGGTGGCGACGGCGGCGTGCTAGGGCGGCGGCGCGGGTGAGGGGTGGCGCGGCTATGGCGGCAGCGGCGGCGATGCACAAGGGCGGCGGCGTGGGTGAGGGGCGGCGCGGCTATGGAGGCGGCGGCGGCTAAGGCGGCGGCGGCGGTGGTGAGGGGCACGG
>NC_057797.1:140944000-140944922 GCF_018294505.1 Triticum aestivum
AGAGGGTTTGATTTGATGTTTTGGAGGGGGGGTGTGGGGGTATTTATATAGGTGAGGGGAGGGGGTTACTTGGGGTAGGGGACAAGAAATAGACTAGGAATAGGAAAACAAAACAAAGGAAAGAGGGGGAGGCTACGGCCTAGAATCCTAAAAGGATTCGGCCTGAGGCAAGAGGCGAGGCGGCAGCCTGGCTGCCTGGCGCTGGCTGCGCGCGCGGCAGGGGGCTGGGGGCGGCGGCTGGCTGGGCCTTTGGCCCGGCTGGCCGGGGAGGCTTCATTTTTTTTTTAACTGGTTCAGCGCGCAGGAAAAAAAAACAAAAAGAGAACTAAACGAACTCCAAAAATTCTAAAGTAAATTTTCCCCGACTCCTAAAAATGAGCCGAACAAAATGAACTTTTCTCCGGACCTAAAATGCAATTTTTGAAAACACGCATTTTCCCTATCCAAAGAAAAATCGACAAACACCGGAAAATGAAGTTTGATCTATTTATTAAATCTTCATTTTTCCTAAATTTGGGAAAGTCATATTATTCCCTCTCTCATATATTTTGACACCGGAAAAATAATTGAAGATAAAATAAATAAATCAAATGATCCTCTTTTCGAAATTTGAGAAAACTCTCAAATATGAAAATATCGAAATCTCCAACTCTCTCCGAGGGTCCTTGAGTTGCGTGAAATTTCTAGGATCGGCCAAAATGCAAGAAAATAAGATATGCATGATGATCTAATGTATAACATTCCAAATTGAAAATTTGGGATGTTACAAGGCCGGTAAAAACAAGGCACACTGGCCGGGTTCAGCGTCATCGTCACTACAGCTGTGCGCGCGCGAGAAGTCTACATATCGAGGGGGCTACCGAGCGAGGCACCGAGACACAATGTTTGAGAGAGAAACCAATTGACAGATTATGATTAGATC
>NC_057797.1:140945209-140960232 GCF_018294505.1 Triticum aestivum
ATGTGCCACCCTACTCCTTCGGTGCCGGGTAGTGTGTGTGTGTGTATGTTTGAGAGAGAAGCCAGTCGATAGATTAGTATCAAGATCGAGGTGTCACCCTTCTCCTTCGGTGTTGGGAAGTGTGGGTGTGTGTGGGGGGGGGGCAGTGACACTCACAGATCTCTGCTCTTATAAAAAAACAGAGTTGGTGATGATGGTGTTCCTGCCATCCTGCAATATAGGCCATCCGATTTATATCCGACGGACACGAAGGAAACTATGGCAATTTTGCAAAAAGATACCCACACCCCTCTCCGCATTTGCAAATAAGGCATTCCCTCGTTCATCATTTTCTCCCACAAGATAAACTTCTCATACAAATGCATCTTGATGTTCCGTGCAACGCATGGGCATCTTGCTAGTAGGGAGAAGGAGTTTGTGTGACACATATCTAGCTATATTAAGGGATAGGTAGATAGCATATGTGTGAGAGACATTATTATACTTTGAGACATTAGTGGCTGTGGGTGGGCGGAATTAAAGGGGTGGGCGTGTTATACATAGAGAGCGTGTGTGTTTCTGTGTGAGAGACTTGTAGGACGGGGTAGAAAGACGAATTTAACCCTGACGGAGGGAGAGAAATACACGAAGTTCGTGTGTGTGATTCCGATGCCCACAGGGAAATGAGATATGTATGCGTGTGAGAGAGATTGCACAATTCATTCACGTATCACTATCTAGCGATCGTGGACGTGCATCGCTTGAACATAAGTCAATATCTACTTCGTATCATGGCCAAAGGTACAATATCGATTCAACACTATAAAGATTGGACACTCACATATCACATTTTTTTCTATTTAAATAAACCTTTTCAGTTGTGCATGCCAAAGTTACAGTGATGTTTCTTCAAACAACCAATGTAGCTATCATGTACATGCACCATTGTTACTCTTGCATTCAAATTCATTAGTCTTGGATGATTTAAGTTTCTATTTTGAAGTAATAGATGTAGTATTCATATATGAATTCAACGGGTACGCAATTTATGAAATGGAGGCTATGTAATCATATGAGGTAACACTTTTAAGTAGCTGACTACAATATCCATTTCTTTTTTGCGCCTCTACACTAACACATCAATGCATTATGTTTAAAGTAAATAACCAATGGCACAAAATTATCTATTTACACAAGAAATACATAGGCTGAGCGTTTGATCCCTTTTTTTGTGAACGCGCCACTACACCCGTACGATTGGCCGCGCCTGTGTGAACGTCCAAGTTATCGGCGCATCATCCCAAGTTATTGTCTTTTTTCTGGGGTGGACTTCACACCAGTTATTAACTGCTAACGTGTGCCCCGTGTACACAGTCTAGCATGACCTTCCCGCTAGCACGGTCCAAAATTAGTTGAAACCGGATACGAACGATCCCGCGGGCGGCAAAATCTCCCGCCTCCTTCTAAAATTTCCGCCACCTTAGTCTTTAGCATGCGAAATCCCCCTTTTGTCCTTGGTGCACGCAGACCAACAGTTACAATACCGCCCTCATCTACATGATAGGTCGGGGCTGCTTTGGTAACTTTCGGTTCCCCCACTACACGGCACCCCCATTTCCTCTCCCCCTCCCGCAAAAACGACTAACTCCACAGCACCAGAGCATCTTACATCACGCCGTCCGTACTTCATCGCCCTTTCTCCCCTCCCCTCCCGAAACCCTGGACTACTCATCCACCGACGTACCATAGCCCATTCACTGCCAGCGGCGTCCACCTCGCCGGATCTGCTTCTCCGGCCGCATCTACCCCTCCCACCTCCCCTAGAAACAAGTAGACTGCTCATCCACCACCGTACCACAGCCCATTCAGTGCCGACCTTGTCCACAGCGCCGGACCTGCTTTGCCAGTACTCTCGTCAACCGCCGCGCATCTGCAGTGGCTCATTCGTACTCCCCACCGGAGATGCTTCGTCCACACCCCCCAGAGCCGCCCACCGACGCCCCCGTCGATGGCCTCTGATCCTCTTCGCCGACACCTTCCTCAACCCTATCGGAGCCGCTTCGCTGACACCTTCCTCAACCCTACCGGAGCCGCTTCGCCGACACCATCGTCAACCCTACCGGAGTAGCTTTGCCTATACCATTCTCAACCCTACCGGGGCCGCTTTGCCAACTCACAAGTCCACGGCCTCAGATCCGCTTCCCCGCACCCTCATCCAACCTACCGGAGCAGCTTCTGACGCCCCGTCCACGGCCGCAGATCTGCATCGTCGACGCCACCCTTAACCCAACCACCGGAGCAGCTTCTGACGCCCCGTCCACGGCCGCAGATCCGCATCGTTGACACCACCTTAACCCAACCACCGGAGCAGCTTCTGACGCCCCGTCCACGGCCGCAGATCCGCGTCGTCGACACCATCCTTAACCCAACCACCGGAGCAGCTTCACCTACGCCCTCATCCACGGCCACAGATCCGCTTCGCCTACACCGTAGTCCACCCTACCGGAGCCGCTCCACAAACACCCTACTCGACGGTTCTAGATCTCCTTACCGGACCCCGACAGCCAGTGCAGCGTCATCACCCTCGATGTTTCTAACCTGATTCCCACCGTCTGGAGAGATGCCAAGCACCCGCCACGTCCTAGGTACTTGTCACCTTTAAACCCGTCCAACATCACCTGCCCGATGTACTTCAAATATACTAACCGGTCGCTGTTACCTGTTATGCAGCTGGCAAAAACTACAAGGACGATGTTTCTTCTGGATCTAACAGCTTGGCCAACCAAGATCCTGGACTGAGGCATTGCTATGATCTTGTAAGCGCGTCTCTCTCTCTTGTATTGTTCTGTGCCTGCCAGCGTGCTTTGCTAGGATTTTCGACCAGTAATCCCTATGTGCAGACAATGATTTATACTACTGGCTGCTAATTAGATATGTAGATGTCATACATGATACTACCTCGTACCTCCGTTCCTAAATATAAGTCTTTCTAGAGATTCCACTATAGGCTACATACGGAGCAAAATGAGTGAATCTACACTCGAAAATGCATCTATATACATCTGTATGTGGCCCATACTGGAATCTCTACAAAGACATATATTTAGGAACAGGGGCAGTACATTACACAAAATCGTAGGTGGCATGTAGGAATTCCAGTGCACTACATTAGCCTCCCTTAGAGTGCCTGCTAGTCCAGCATACAGAGTCATGGCTAGTTTATGATACGCACACAATCGTTAATTGGTGGTTTAAATATGCGCAAGGGATATGCAATGTTGTATCATGTAGAGATGTCTGAAATTAGCCGTGTCAACTTGCAGATAGGGTTACACAATGAAAAAGTATAAGATGTATGTGGAAATTTCATGGAACATCGCAAAAAAAGGAGAGGCAGTGGTGAGCCTATACAGTGTGCTATGGTACGTCACTCCTCCATTGCAATCACCGTGACATGTTATTTGTATGATGTTCTATTAGCCAAGTTTCTTAGGGACAGTTATTACGAGTTATCTTAAGAAAATGAGCACCTGTGAATATAAGCTCCATGTAATAAGCCAACCAGTTCTTTTCATTGCGTTTTCAGCTTATCTTTGGTATGATCAGTGGAAAGTCTAGATTGCATTATATATTTTTCATTTTGCTGCCCATATGGAAATTAATTTGACTTGCAAACATCACAAATTGAACCCAGTGCAGTAATTAATATGATAGGAAAACAGACCACCACTATTTGCTCAAAATGCAAATACAAAGATACCATCTACTTGGCACAATCTACTTTGGTCAATGTTTTCCATAGAGATCCCATTGCCTAATTTAAACGAAGAACGCATGACCCACATTTAAATGAAGAACAATTATTTATTGAAATTCGATGGTCCAAGTGGCTGGTTATTATCGTATAGCAGCACCACCTGAAATCATCATATAGCAGCAGCAGTAGCTCATAGCAACTCATCATACAACAACAACAGTCTGCAATTCATCATATACTAGCAGCAGCTCATAGCAATTCATCATATAGCAGCAGCAGGAGCAGCTCATAGCAATTCATCATATAGCAGCAGCAGGAGCAGCTCATAGCAATTCATCATATAGCAACAATAGGAGCAGCTCATAGCAATTCATCATATAGCAGCAGCAAGAGCCACTACAAAAAAAAGACACATCTGTGGGCCGAACGGAATTTTTTTCGGTCATACATATGACACTTCTATGACGATAATTGTGACAAAACCCGGTATCATCATAGATGTGGTGGGCTCCTACTTCTATGACAAAAAATCATGACAGAAAATGGGCTTTTCGTCCTGGGCGGGCTGGAGACGCAGCTGCATGACATTCTTTGGGCCGTCCATGACGGAAAAAACCATGGTACAAGCGAGAGGGAGGAAAATTTCGGGGAGTTCCCGGTTACGGTGGGAGGTCAGGGGCCGAGCGATGCGCATTTCTCTCGTACACGTACGCGCGTGTGTGCGAGGCGTTTGCTCTAACTGAACCCGAGCGAGGCATTGGGCTCTAACTGAACCCGAGCGATTGCACTGCAGGCTACACATTACTGAACCCGAGCGATCGATCGATGGCTGTTAATTGAACCCGATCGAGCGATTCCTTCGCTACTGCTGCTAACTGAAGCCGATCGATGCTGCCTCTAGATGAACAGTGACCGTTGCAGGGGGGTTGGATGAATAGTTCCTGGTGGGGGTGGATGAATAGGACCCCGTGGTGTTGCCTCTGGATGAACAGGACCCTGATAGATCGAGCCGGTTGGGGCTGGATGAACAGGACCTCGTGGAGGGTTGGATGAACAGGACCACCCCGTGGAGGGCAGGATGACTAGTAGACGGTGGAGGGCAGGATGAATAGTAGCCCGTGGAGGGGTGGTTGAACAGGAGCCCGTGGAGAGGGCTGGTTGAACAGTAGCCGGTGGAGTAGCGCGCGGTGGAGGCTGGATGAACAGGAGCCCGTGGATGAACAGTCGCAGGTGGAGGCTGGAGGAGGTCGACGGTGGATGCACAGTAGCTCGTGGAGGCTGGAGGGGGTCGACGGTGGAGATGAACAGTATCCCGTGGAGTCCCGTTTTGCGGTACACCACACCCCTCCCGATGAACAGGACCCCCGTTTCGACCGTAGCGCTCCAACACAAGTCCATTTCTTCCGTTTTGCAGTACGCCACACCCCTCCCGATCAACAGGACCCCCGTTTCGACCGTAGGAGGTCCGTTTCCTCCGTTTTGTGGTACGCCAGACCCCTGCCGACGAACAGGATCCCGTTTCGAACGTGGCCGGTCGAACACAAGGCCGTTTCGTTCTGCGGTACGCCTGGCCTCGTTTCCATCGCCTGTTCCGTCCAAGCCCTCCCGATGAACACGACGCATTCCGTTGCCTCCCCATGAACACGACGCATTCCGTTGCCTCCCCATGAACACGACGACGACGCTGTTTCTCCGTTCCGACCCAGCCATGTACACGAGTCATCGCCGTACGTATGCGCGAGTAGGCATTCGAGACCCCGCCCGTATGTACACATACATGGCCATATTTTCTTTCTTGCACCCTGGCCGCTGTACGTACGTGTAAATGCTATGTGCGCGCCTCTACTACGACACGTGCGCGCCTCTACTACGACACGTGCGTGCCTCTACATCGACCAATATGTACGTACACGTTCGCGACCAGAATGACAATGCTATGTACGCTTCGACCAGGTGGGTCCCGACTGTCAGGCACTTCCTTGCCTGCGAAGATGTAGCTGGTCGGTCCCAGCAATCAGGGGGCGAATCGTTTTGTTTTTTTGCCTGGACGCACTTCCTTGCGTGCGAAGATGTAGCTGGTGGGTCCCAGCGGTCAGGGGGAATCATTTTTTCCGCAAAATACGGTGGCCTGTCCGATGGGTCCCGCTGTCAGGTGGAGGAATAATTATTTTGCACGTAATAAGGAGGCACTTCCTTGCTGTGGCCGTCGACCCAGCTGTCATCCTCTCCACGTACAGTCCACGTCCAATGGAAGCCGTTCCTTGACCACGTTGACCACGCCGCTCCGAGAGCACCAGGGCGGTGGATGACGGCGAGGCCTAGGAAGGGGACGATGCGGAGCTGGGGAAGACGCGACAGTGGATGCCCACGCGTAGAGGAGTACGAGGGTTCACTGGTTCGCTGCGGTGTGAGGCTGCCATCGCCGCAGAATAACAGGGGGTGTGGGTGAGTAGAGGGATGGCCTGGCCAGCGGTGGGAGTAGTAGAGGGCGGTGAGGCCCCCGCCACATCGCAGCCGGCCACGGGAGGCAGGAGCACGAGGCACGACCGGCGCTGGTTTGGGCGGCTGGAGCAAGAAGACCAGAGGTTGAAGAAGCACTATGGCCGTTGGATGGACATCGTACGGTCACTGGAGCTAGAATCGTGCATATTGACTAAGTTGACAAAGCCCTCCGTCCCCGTCAACTTAGTAGGCCCACAAGTCAGCCTCCCACCAAGGTGGGTCCCAGCTAGTAGGGGGGTATTCATTTTTTTGAGCGTAATAAGGAGGCACTTCCTTGCGTGCGAAGATATAGCTGGTGGGTCCGAGCTGTCAGCGGCGGTAACGTTTTTTTCATGAAATACATAGGCCCTTTCGGTGGGTCCCTGATGTCAGGTGGAGGAATCATTATTTTGCACGTAAAAAGGATGCATTTCCTTGCGTGCGGTCGTGGACCCAGCTGTCGGCCTCTCCACGTACAGTCCACTTCAGATGCATGTCGGTCGTTGACCATGTTGACCAGGCCGCGCCGAGAGCACCAGGGCAGTGGACGACGGCGAGGCCTAGGAAGGGAATGACACGGAGGCAGGGAAGACTCGGCAGTTGTTTCCCACGCGGAGGGGAGTATGACTGTACAATGGTTTACTGGTTCATCTGCCATCGCCGGAGAATAACAGTAGGTGTGGGTGAGTAGAGGGATGGCTAGGCCAGCGATGGGAGTATGGTGGGGCGGTGAGGCCTGCACGGCAGCAGAGCCGGCCGCGGGGAGGAGGGAGCAGGCAGTCCCGCCGGCGCTTGTTTGAGCGGCTGGAGCAGGAAGAGCAGAGATTGAAGAAGCACGACGGCCGTTGGATGGCCATCCAACAGTCACTGCTTGTGCGTCAACCTTTTTTAGGAAAGCCTCAAATCTGTGGAAAACAACATACAACCCATTTGCTAATTCTTAAGGTTTTTTTTGGAGCCCATATTCTTTTTGTTAGCATTACAGCCCATATTGTGGCCACGGTTAAAAAAATTTACGAAATTTTGCATATTTCGGTGCGGTCCGAACTGTTTTTAATCCCGAAATTTCGACTCACATTCAAACTGATTTAAAAAAATGTATATCAATATAAAATCCAACAAATTCTCCACGCATAAAAATTAATGTAATTTAAAGTTTTGAAATGAAAAAAAGATATTTGAAACTAATTGCCGGTTTGATGTGTTTTAAAAATGTACAACTCATTTCTCCTTACTAATGGGCCATTTTCTCGGCCAGCCGAATGAAAGATATCCTCGTCTTGAAAGATTTGCATCCCAACAGGCCTGACAAAGCGACTTACTTGGCAAATCACAAAAAAACTGGGCTGTGGCCGTGGACTCAACTGTCAGTCCATTTGTTTTTTAGTCCATTTGGTGGGCTGGGTGAAACAATGATGTAGCATCTATGCAGCCCATTTAAATCCCATTTGCATTTTTCTCGAAAGCCGCAGACTTGTTGGGCTGGGTGAAAATATCATGTTGGGCTAGGCGGAGAAATGTTATAAAAACATAAACACATGATTGCACGTCAGTAAAATCTTTGCAAGCTTATGTACGCAATCACTAGGAGTTAACTTGCTAAGTTATATATAAACAATTATTATTATTATTTTGTAAGAACTTTCAACTTACAAAATAAAATATCATCTTAATTTGATGAGTTAATAGTACGTGGGGTATTATTATTTTTTAGGCTAGACGTGGGACAGTTGAGTTGGTTCTAGGGGAAAGTACTGGGAGAAAACTCAGTTTACATCGAAAAAGAAAGTGAGAGAAAATTCAGAGACCTGCTGGGTCCACCTGAGGAGGGGAATATGTTGGGAGGAAGGAGATTCAAAGCACGGCAACCGAGTGAACTAGTTTTTTTACGGACAAGTGAACTAGTTTACATACATAAGAAAATTGCCACTACAAAAAGCAATCAGGTTAATGGGTTCTTAAAAGAAATATTTCGGATAAAACAGATAATTATGACACATAGGCTAATGCATGAAACACTCACATGATAAAGGTGCTTATAAACATATAAAGTACAACATCTAGACCTTCCTGGCACGCTTGATCATGATGCTGCGGCTGTCCGTGTACTCGCCGGTTACGGGAAGCAGACACGCCCTCATGTCCAAGATCTGCATGTACATGTCGTAGCATGCGTATGCACCCTTGGCCGCGTAGGTTATGTAGGCTAGATTTAAAGGTACCTCCCACGTGTTCAGGTCATCTTCTTTCATGTTGGCGTATCAGGGGTCGATGATGGTCTCAGCGAGGTCAACCACGGAGTCCTTCTCCTGCCCGTTGCTGATGATCTTGTATTGCTTCTGGATGTCAACAAGCTTGTTGCACCAGATGGCCGAATCGTCACGTTCTTCCTTCTCTCCACTCTAGCGAAGGTGCAGTCGGTGCTGCCGATGAAACGGGCGAATGCTCCAGAACCTGGTGCAGCCATAGGACTGAGGCGAGGCAGAGCTTCACCGAGTCTGTATCGTTGGTGTACATCACATTCAACTTGGTGTAGCCATAGGACTGAACGGTGAACTCAAAGGGGAACTCCTTGCCGAAGTACATATCCAGCAGGATCACCCCTCGGATCGCCATTGGAGTCTCTTCGAGTGAACGAGTGTGTAGGCAGCGACAGCAGTTCATTTTTCAGCTCTTGGGGAACTGGATTCAATAGTAAGCTGAGTGTGTATAGGCGACAACAGTTACTACCCCTCCCTCGTCCGCTGCACGCCCGGCAGAAGATGCACCCTCGGCCACACGTCGGTTCACGAGCGGGTCTGTATTAGTACTGTAATAACAGGAGTTAGTGGTCACTTTACTTAAATTTAATTAGCTTTAATAGAAATTTGTACTTAAAACAAGCAATTCATTCGCTCGTTCTACCAGTGCCACAGGATCAACATGCACAACAATTAGAATTTTTCTTCTCAGGACGCACACGATCATTACATTTGTCGCACTTTCACGAAAGATAATACTACCGAGTTTGAACTGTTTGTTATGGTTGTTGTCCTCTGCATCATTATGCCGTGTTTCCCAGCTTGCAAGATTCAGAACCAACAAATAAGATCCAAATAATAAGTATAACAAAGATGCCTACACATCTCATTGATTCCCAGCTTGCAAGATTCAGAACCAACAAATAAGATCCAAATAATAAGTACAACAAAGATGCCTACACATCTCACTGATTCCCAGCTTACAAGATTCAGAACCAACCCATTAGAGCCTTTTGATAAAGTGAATATAGGGATTAAATCCATCTTGGCTAGCCATGTCATACAATCGAAGAACTTGGCGAATTCTCTTGACCGTCACAACATCTATAGTTGAGTATTCCTGTTTGCATAGCATGTTTGCACAGCACAAACAAGGAGACAGGAGAGCATGATTTCGCTTTAATAGCGGCCTCCTTGAACTCAACCTCCAGCTCTACTTGGATGAGGTCTGCCTGGAGTTCCATGATTCAATTCATGCGCCTTTTTCTGCAGTTCACCTGAAATGAAGCAAAGATTGCATCATTCAGCTAGCAAGAAGTACTTGCTCTTGTGAGCTGGCAGGTTCTTCTTTAGTAGTTGCACTAAAATTGAGGAACATTAAGGTTGGCTGTCCGGCTCATGTAAGGTGCAACTATAATTTTCTTATCCTTTTGTGCAGTTCCACTAAAATAAAGTGCCATTGTGGTGACAGTGACGGCTCCATCTTGCAAAGGCTAATAAAATGTTGCACGAGATTACCAGCAGAACTTGACGGAGATTTTGGAAACTCCAATCACCATTTTGTGCAATTCCACCAAAATTGAGAGATGTTGCCCACGTGACATTTTAGTTGAACTGCACAAGACACTCATTCCAAAAAAGTGTTTTCTGCAGTTCACCAAAAGGTCACAATAGCAACAAGGTGAAATGGATATCCCTATCTGCACAAAAAGATAGAAAGTAAACAGTTGCTGGTCAATAAGAATATACGAAACATATACAAAATCAAAAGAAGCATCTTAATTATGTTCATGGCAATCACGCAAGGACAATAGAAATCTTAAAACGTCAGCGATGCTTCATGTTACCAGAAGCATTATGATCAACAATGAGATTCCTCAAATATGGGATTACTTTAATGGTGGCATTACTTGTTTACCAGACACAGTAAATCAACAGCAGCTAAAGAGTTGGTTTAAGGGCATGGGACCGTGGGGACAGGAAACCAGGACACTCAACAACGTAAAGGAGCAACTTACTTATCATACCGAGGAAAACAGCAGGAGTGCCATTGTACTATGTGAGGGCAGCAAATCTAATCCTGGAGACCTTTTACTATGCGAGGGCAGAAAATCTAATCCTGGAGACCCTTTACTATGTGAGGGCAGCAAATCTAATCCTGAGACCTTTTACTATGTGAGGGCTGCAAATCTAATCCTGGAGGCCTTTTACTATGTGATGGCAGCAAATCTAATCCTGGACATACTCTGTTGACTTGTCCACCAGCCGCCACTTTCTATCCTTTTTTCAACCAATAATAGATATGTTCCTTATCCAGTTTGTACTGCGTTTTCCCATTATTTCCCTTTTCAACCAAGAGACCGGTTGGGTATCCGGTCTCTACTACTTTCACCATATTATTTCCTCTTTGAATTAAGTCCTAGATTCATGCTACAACTTTCCCCCCTTTCTTCGTTGTTTGAACAAAGCCCTAGATTCGAATGCATGAAGTAGCTTTAACTCTAATAATACTAAAAATTTAGGTGGATTTGGAAGAGCTGATGGGAGTAGAAAAATATGCACATGCAGACATGTGGGGAGCTGGGGCAGTAGAGCAAGGCCGCTTTCGAAGAACTTATACCTGAGGGTCGCCGGGATGTCGGCGGCGGCAGGTCGGATCTGCGGACAATACGACAGGGAGGAAGAAGGGTCAGAGGACCTCTCGAGCCGGCCATGTGTCGGAGAGAATGACACGGGCAGAGGATCGGGCCCCTCCGGCAGCTGTGGGTTTCCTCCCTCGGCGGCGATGACCGCGTGAACGATGCACCTTTTAGTCCTCTACACACACCGGCCGAAGGGATCCGACCGGATTTGTGACCAGCGGTGAGCAGAGAGAAAATGTCGTTGCCGCTGTCTTGTTTATATCTGGAGAGGATGAGAGAATGAAGAGAGCAACCCTAGTAAAGCAAGCGCTCAGGCCCCTACGTCCATATATAGTGGAGTGATTATCTTTTTTCTTTCCACAACCAGCGTTTCAATTTGTGTACGTGGCATTAAAGAAAAGAAACTCTCTATTTAAGGTGACTACTGTACGACTCCTACTTACTACTAGTAGTACTACAGTATTGTTCACTTGTGCTCCCCGCCCCTCCATTCATTGAACAACCCCACGGGTGAGTAAACATATAGTAAGTACTGTATTTATATAGAACGAACAAGCTCGAACTGTTTTCGCGTAGTTAAAAGTTGAGGGCGGGGCTTTTCCCGGGCAGTACGCGCGGCAGTTTTCGGGTAGGGCTAGAAGACTATTTTTTTAAAACTTCGAGACGGCCACATAGCATGGACCCGACCCCAATGATTTTAAGCTTACAGGCACGGTACACGGTATCCTAGACTACTATACACATGAAACTGCCACACGAGCGTCCGGGATGCGCTTGGCTCTTCGCCTCTTCGGGAAGTCGAACAATGATGGAATACTACTGCACTGGAGGAGTACTACAGTACGCTTTTGGCCATCTGACACCGATTGAACTGCTGCATGTCCACCGCGTGCGGGAGGGAGAGCGTGTAGTGAAAGCTTCTCCTAGTCTTGCAGCCACCACGCTCATGGGCGAGGGAGGGACGCTCCTACCTTTGCGTGTATGACAGGTGGGCCCTACAGATGTGTGGCCAACCTGTCATACAGCCAAAGGCATGTGCAGTTAAGTCCACGAGGGAGAGGATAATCAAACTTCTCATTGATGTACAAGTTGACAGGACACATCAAAGCACTGCACTCGATATATTTCAATAATTTGCGTGTGTGACTCCCAGATGCAGAGGCCGGGGGTCATCATCCTCCTTTTCGAGAAAAAATAGACGCGTGTGTGAGAGGACGAGTGCGTGCGTGCACCTCTTCTCTTCCTGTATAACGTACTACTAAACTCATAGTACAAGTTTTTGTGGGTGGCACGATGGTGCGTGCGAGAAGTCCCGAGAGATAGGTTTAATGCATTAATTGCAATGCATGCATGCATAAAGTACATGCATTGGTCAATTTTCTCTTAATACTTGCATGCAATGATTTAATGCACCTTGGAATCTGAACATGTGTTGGGGACAACCAAATTGAGCCTTATAAAATGGAAAAACTAAAATTTTGAGATAAGCCCTATAAAACCGGAAAGGAGGGAGTAGAAAAACAAGTACTCCATCCGGGAATAGTGCCGCACTTCGAAACTAGAACCGTCAATAAATTTTGAACTTGCGTCTCGTCACATTCCAAATTACTCCACGCTATATTGAATTGCAAACCTGTTCACACCGATCACAACCTAAACGGTTTCCCACTTAGGAGCGTATTAGTACTTGGTTATAAATACTAATATGCCAAGATGACTTCACATTCCTCCTCAACTCCTCATCCACAAAAACAAACAAGTCATTCAGCATCCTTCCCTTGCGTCTGCCATGGCCAGCGTGAGTCCTGGGTCGAGAGATTGCCACCAGGGAGAGGCGAGCATGGAAGCGGAAGCACGAGAGATGTCCTGCCTCACTGCGAGAGCAGCCGACATGTCACGCCGCGCAGAAGTAACAGCACAGAGGTCCCGCCGTGCCGCTGAAGCAGCACGAAGGTCCCGCCATGTCGTCGATGCAGCAGACTGGTCCGGCCACGCCACGGAAGCAACAGAGATGTCCCGCCACGCCACGAATGCAGTAGAGATGTCCCGCCGCGCTGTGGCGGCCTGGGAAAATTTCTCGCGGGCACGCAACGACTGTTACAGGTGCATGCATGCGATCGTCCATAGACAGACGAATCAGATCTCCCGCTCGGCGAGGTTGCAGGACGACATGGTAGCCTTGTTTGAATAGGCTACCGGCGTCATCCGACAACTAAGGGAGGGCAATGAGAGGCTTCGGGCCGAGCGCGACCTGCTGAGGGAGAAGATCGTCCGAAGTGCAGACCTGCAGGAGGAGACTAGTGCCTTGTTGAAGAAACTTATGGACGAGAATGACATGCTCCGCAACGAGCGCCAAAGGCTGGTGGATGAATCTGTGGATGTTCTCAAGCAGCGTCTTGAGGACACGAAAGAGCTCATTGCCGCTCACCGCAGAGACTAGTTTCCTGGTTTATTTTGATGTAATAATCGGTTTAGGATGTGGATTGTGTCGTCAGTTGTGAAATGTTGGGTTCTAGCGCGGATGTTTGGCCTTTGTTGGCCTCTTGGGATGTTGCGATTTCAATCTGGTAGCTTTTAGTCCTTCGTGTTAGGCTGGAGTTGTGCTGAACTTCTTGTGAATTGTGGTGGTTTTCAGTAATGAAAATCGGAAGGGGCAAGCCCTTCTTTGATAAAAAAAATTAATTGTCCTTATATATTCATCAGTCTTGCTATAAGTCGTAGTAGATGCTATATAGGTCCGTCGGATCTTACATCAAGATCCATGCTTTCATATTTTCTTTTTTCTCTCTTAAATCTCAGTCGAGTGAGACATAGCCATGCTATTAAACAGAGGCTCGGGCGCCATTAATGGAGACCTTGGGAGAGAGGTGGACGGCAGATGGAGGTCAAAGGGCTCTCCTCCCGATAAGCACGCGCAGGGGTCTGATCGCACGCCTCTCGTACTCAAATAGCTACCCTGCACGTCACCTCCTAGCTAATAAAAAAAGGGACGCGTGGCAGCACGTAAATGGTACTAGTAAGTAGAACGCCCACGGTTTCAATAATATTTGTGTTTCCGATTGTAACGTGACAACACTTCTTCCAAAATGACTTTGTTGATTGTTAATGTGTGCGCCTTCGTAAATCGGACTGCAAATTTACCACAACATGTTGGTGCCATGTCATGGCACCAAGCCAAGTTTCATTATTTCCATGCGTGTTTTGGATTTATAGGAATTAAAAAACTAAGTTTCTCAATGTTTCCAACCCAGCCACGACGCCCAGAATTTTGAATTTCATTCCCATTTCTTGCATGGAACCTAGAAATTTACCCAAGGACACACATGTGATTTTTCAACCAACTTTGGTGCACTGGAACATGTGCTTGTATTTCAAATTTGAATTATGCACACAAAGGTGACACGCTCCCTCCCAGAACCACGAGCCTTCTTGAGAGAAGCTCCAATTTGCAAGAAGCTTATACCAAAATTTGTTCCTATTTGGCCAATTTTTTTACCACGGCATGGTACTACCATGACATGACACCATGCCAAGTTTCATGATTTTAAAACCAAGTTTCTCAATGTTATCGACCGAGCCACGATGCCCAGATGTTTGAATTTTATTCTCATTTTTTGCATGGGACCTACTCCCTTCTTCCATCTATATAGGGCCTAATGTGTTTTTCAAGACAACCTTTGACTATTGACAAGATTAATAGCACATGAGATGTATACTATGCAAATTATATTATTGGAAGCTCCTTTGACATACAAAATTGAAGGTATGCTTTGTGTAAGTTGCATGTCATATATTATTGCTCTAACGTTTGGTCAAAGTTAGCCTCGAAAAACGCATTAGGACCTATATGCATGAGAGGAGTCGACTTCGAGAGAACGTGTTTGTTCGAGAGACACCGAGGAAGACTACTATATATCGATGGTG
>NC_057797.1:140960449-140966202 GCF_018294505.1 Triticum aestivum
AGGCGGAAGTTATGTGCACAAAAGAGGAGAACAATTCGATGTGGCGTTAGGATTGAGGGTAATTAACTACGTATGGAGACATAGAGACCTTGAACGTGCATGTGTGAGAGGTATACATGTATACGTGGGATGTGTGTGTGTGCGCGCGCGCATGATCGAGATAAAAGAAAGAAGACATAAGTCATAAGATCAACGACATGGGAGAGACGGATCGGTATGACAATATGCATGCATGTGAGAATGCATGGAAGAAGTCCCGACAATTGAGCATGCGTTTTTGTCTTTAAGAGATAGTGGCGTGGGCTGGAGCATGCATCTATGGCGAGCAGAGGGAGTGAGGCGCAACGATTGTGCAAAAGGGACCAACCTATAAATGCATATGTATGGAGAGACATATATAGTGTGGGTGATAGGAAGCAAGACTCCGTGCGAGAAAGAAATGTTGACGGAGAAACTACAGATAGATACAAAGATGGAGATGCTAGCTAGAGGGACATCCGCTAGTTTGGGTGTTGGAGATGACCGTCGGGTGGTTCAAAGGGTGAAGTTATATATGTGTGTGAGAGGGCACTTGACTGCATATAGAGAGAAACATATGTAGTGTGCGTGATAGGAATCAAGAGTGAGGGCGAGAAAGAAGGTTTATGGAGAAACGGATAAATAGAAAGATAAAGATGCTAGCTAGTGTGCGTTAGAGATAGGAGTCGAGTGGATCAGAAGGCTGGGTTATGTGTGTGGGTGTGAGAGAGATAGAGAGAGGGTGCGTGTGAGTCACATACAAACAGATATCAGAGAGAAATGAGATCCAGAGAGACAGAGTTTTGTGTCTGCGAGAGATAAAGATATTTCACAACGAGAGTGATAGCTAGAGAGACATACGAGGGAACGCAAGATATCTCTAGGGAGAGAGGGTGTGTGTGAGCGACATACAAGAGAACAATGGAGAAATATGAGACCCTGGGAGACAGAGTTTGTGTTTGTATGTGAGAAAGAGATATTGATGAGGAAGAGTCGTAGGTTCTCATATCTAAGGATCGAAAGACATCTATGTATGAGGGGTGTGCGAGTGGCACACATGGGAATAGTACAGAGAAATGAGACCCCGGGAGACAAAGTTTTGTGTTTGTGTGAGAGAAAGAGATTCCACATGGAGAATCATAGTTAGAGACACATAGCAGGGAGCGAGATATACTTGGAGAGAGATAGAGTGATGAAGGTCGAGGGAGAGAGTACCGTCAATGTGTTACGAAGATAAAAGATCATTGTCGACATACAGGTAGCACGAGAGATACCTGAGAGACGATGAACGCGTATAGGTCCAGAGAGATAGTCCTATATAAGCATGAGTGATAGCTATATGAGACGGATATCTGGATTAAAGGGGATTCAAATATTTAAACTGGAGATCACGACATCGATAATATCATAACGCAAATTGGTGTATCAAACATGCATATTCATTTGAATTTGGGCACACGTGTAATGTTATATAGTTTATCAATATTGGTGATCCATAGATTCTTCAATTACAAACAATGCATGGTTTATATGCAATTAATGTCTAAACGGGATTACACTATATGTTGCGTGTGTGAAACACATTATACATGTTTGAGAAGTAAAAAAAATAGCATGAAACACACATTAATTGGAGACAATTAGCGAGGAATTCATACATTGGATTTCAACATAAAGTGATTTCAAATATTTGAAAATCCAAATTGATGGATACAACCTTATGAATCTGAGATCATGCCATTTGTAAACCATATTTATGTATAAATGGTGTTGTGCTTTTGAAAGTATATATATATAAATGATGTATATATAATGTAATTCCAATTGAAAATGGATCCCGCCCGGAAAAAAAAGAATACAAACGGGATTCGAATTGAGTTGGCACGGTAAACGTGCACTCTGCAAAATTTGAATGAAGCGGGGAAAGTCGCAGTAACCACCCGGAACCAAAATCTGCGAGATGGAAATCACTGCTGCCTATCCCTACCACGCAAAGCCTATATGCTGGATTTCTATAGGTTTCGATAGGGGTAGGTTTGTAATTTCACCCAAACGTGACGTAACCGCCTCTCACCCGGATTCATACACGCTGGGCGCCAAAACACAGTGTGTCCTCGGCCAAAATCGACTCCCTCCCCGATTCATATTCATACACGGTGGGCGCCAAAAACAAACTCTCGTCGGCAAATATTCGGTGTATGCGAGATTACCATCCTATTCCCGACCAACTAGTGTTGCTGTGATGTAGTAGAAATTTGAAATGGGGGCTAAGTTTGTAAATTTCCTCGCATTTGAGACAAGCGCGCCCTGAATACATGGTCCGCCCCTTCCTCTCTACCTCCCTTTTCCCCATTCGTACTCCGTGGGCGCCAAAACACCCTCTCCGCCCCACCCTCCTCCGTCCACCGCCGTCCGCCACCCCATCCACCGCCGTCCTCCTTCACCATGCCGGAGCTGATACCCCGATGCCGCCGTCCATTACAAGAGATCGACCTCTCTCATCCACGGCTTCAGACCGGTATCCTTGCATCCCGTCCTCTCGCTTCATCCCCGCCGTCGTCCACCTTGCCGGCGCCGCTCCTACGACTGTCTCGTCCACCGCGCCCTGCCGCCACCATCTACCCTCCTAGATTGGCTTCCACGCCGCCGACAGCCATCGCTACCGCAGCACCGTCAAATTCTCAGCAGATGCCTACACGGCGCCGCACCAGAGGCGGTACTCTTTCGTATCCGCTCAACTTATTTATCGCAGCAAGAAAATAGATCACCATTGCTTTACTCTGATTTCTTGTCTTGGTTGCGAAGTTGCCTTTGTCCGTTTTGCACCTTCAGATCCACCATGGCACGCTCAACACCATACTCGCAATGCTTATGGTTTTCCCCATTTATATTCCACACTAGTTAAATCACAGTAGACTAAATTTCAAAATTGGGTCAGTCGATTTTTCAGAGCTCGCCGGAGTTCGCCGGTGCGATCGAAGGGGCTCGGGTGGTTGTGGGGCCTCGCCGAACAAAGAAAACTCGACGTGGGTGGGGGTTGGGTTGGGGGTGGGGGTGGGGGTGGCAGAGGAACACAGGCGGTGGGGGTCGGTGGTCCGGCCGGCGGCCCGTGCGGTGTTCTGTATGGGAATAATCAGAGACGAGGAAGAAGAAGGGTTAGGAGACATAGGATCTTCATCCAACCGCCTGAAATGGTCGAGAGACAGCTAGGAGTTGCATTCTTAATGCGCTCTGGTTCATCATGTGTGGGCACTGCGCAACCAACATTTTATTATCCAAAATCTGCTTGCTCTTCTTTACCATGTTCCTCTTCCGTTCTTCTTTAATATGTACTCTCTCCGTTCCTAAATACAAGTCTTTGTATAGATTCCACCATGGACTACATATGGAGCAAAATGAGTGAATCTACACTCTAAAATGTACCTGGATACATCTGTATGTGATCCATAGTGGAAATCTCTACCAAGACTTATATTTTGGAACGGAGGGAGTATGATAGTAGTACAGTATGTTCCTTGTACTGAAGATGAGTAGGGACATTTGCAGTGTAGAGGTCTATACGGTCGGTTGTGATGGACACTTTAAGCCTCTTTGATTTGTAGGATCTTGTAAACATATGAATAGGATTGGTAGTGGCCTGCCCACTTGAATCCTATAAGAATAACAAGGAAATGCGAGGAGCTATGTCGCCTTTGAGAGTTACATTGATATTAAAAGTACCGCACCTTCACTTGAAGAGAGCTAGTATCCGAAGCCTTTCTAGCCGTACCGGCAATACTAGCACATATATTCCAGCAAGTTCCACTTTGCTGATTTTACTCTGATGCTTAAGTTTTTCCCATTATATCTACACTATGATTTGTGTAGCTGCTTTGTGTCGCACTAGCAGTAGTCCACTCTTGAAGCTAAACACTGCAATGACTTACAAAATTGGCACCAAGGCATTGAGTGCCATTTTGGATGCAATGAAACTCATACACTCCCCACCTGTTGATTCTTGTTCAGAATATCATCCTAATGACTATTCTAACCTCGAGGAGTCAAAGGCAGATGGCCTGTCCTGTTTACCCATCAAGGTGCCTATTCTAATTTGGCAATGTTTTATTGATTGCGGGTATCTTGCATATGTTGTCTTGCATTTCTTCTACTTTGTTGCACCGCCATCTGCTTAGTTTACTCATCATATATGTCGAGATGCCATGCCCATCCATTATCAATACATATTCCATCTGTCATCATACCATGTTTTCCACTCAAATGATGTTCTTGTGCATCAGACATCAAAAAGGAAGAGGGTGATTGCCGAACCTGAAGGAGCACCAGCAAAGTCCTTGAAAAACGTGGTGGTGCCGGAGAAATCAGACAGCACCCCACTTATATTGGCTGTACAACCAGTGACACAAAACGTAGGACCGACTCCAGCAGACTGTACCCATACTTCACTGGCCACACCACTAACCCCACCACATAGGACCTCACTCTAGCAAAAGGTATACCGATTTCATTTGCCATAGCACCAGCTGTACCACAGAAAAACCCCACTCAAGCAAAAAGTACACCAAGTCCACCGGCCGAAGACCTATCCCAACTGCAGAGACGGCCAATTCCTGCAGATTGGAACCCCATTCCATTTATTCCCAGTTTAAAAGACAATGCTTTCAATGTTGTTAGGGACTACGTGCATATATTCCCATCATGGGAAGATTATTGTGAAGACAAACACCATTTTCACATCTTCCTGTCCAACTTACGTGTAAGTGCTATTATTCATGGCTATTATTTTCCCATTTTCTGCTGATTGAACACATCAATGATTTACATTACATTGTTGTAACTAGGCGAGGGTCAATCTGGATAGTCATGACGAGCAAAGCTTGCTTGTGCTTTTCAAGGAAGCATTGCAGCAGTATCGGTGTTACCTAAGGAAATCACACTTTGATGGCAAGTCTATAAATGAATTTTTGGTGAAGTCTCATGTGCTAAATTTAGAAGACATTGAATGGAAAAACCTTGTTATGCACTGGTCTCATTCCCAGGATGAGGTACTGTCTATGAAATCACATGACAATTTGAACTTCTACTTTTCCGCATGTGCTTTACGGATCTTTTTTGCAGGAAATCTGCTCGAAGAAGAATTCCGGTTTGACAAGAACCACATGATATCTCAAATATGCTGCCCGCTGCTTTGCTCTTGTTAGTACCTATTGTCCTGTATCACTGTACTTGCATACATACCTGGTTCATTATGTGACAGCAGTATGCATGATAGCTTTCTTATCAATTGTTCGCTCCAAATTATCTGATCTGTATGAATGGTTACATTAGTGTAGAATATATCCAATGCCAATGTTTTTAGCTCTGCATTGTTCTTGTAAGTACATGTTGTCCTTTATCAGTGTACTTATAATAACAGGTAGTAGTTCATGTACCATCCCTCTGCAGCTTATTTTCCTTTGCCCTCCATTTTCTACACATCAGATCTATATTTACTCTTACCATAAGGTTGGCACTAAAGAAGTTTAGCTGTGCATTGCTCTTGGCTGTACCTTTTGCCTGTATCACTGCACTTACATTTATAGCTACTTGGTTATGTAGCATCACTCTTCATCTTATCTTAAATATTCTCCATTTTTTCGTATATTATCACATCTATATTTACTCTTAACAAAATGTAGAATAAAGGCAATGCTTTTGAAGAAGATTCTATGGTAAACTTCTGGAATTCCCCCCCCCCC